>NW_025354057.1:0-3725 GCF_016433145.1 Gracilinanus agilis
TGTCACGCATAGCTAGGTCATATTTGTATCCAGGACCTCCTATCTCTAGGCCTGGATCTCAATCCACTGAGTCATCTACCTGCCCCCTCCTAAAATACTTTCAAGGTCCCAGCATCAGGAGAGAAATGGAGATTGTAAAATAAGAACTGACCTCATTTATTAATGGACAATACTGTCAATCCTACTTCTTTTCCCTAGCACAGTTTGAGGTAGTTATTTATTTTGTCATAATTATTTCCATATTATGAATAGGGAAATGAAGCATTTAACAGAGGTTAAGTGAATTATTCAAGGCCTCACCAAGAGTCAACAGCATAAGTGGAATCAAGAGTTAAGCAGGAGTGAGTCTCAGTTTGGAGATGGCATGATTAGGTGGGCATTTCTTGTTTGTGGGCACAGCTCTTCAGTCATCTATATTTATATTGTTAAATATTACGGTTTAAAGGAGAAAATTATTCAGGAAGCTCCCAGATAGCACAGATCAGAAGTGGGGAAAATGTACATGAATCTTGAGGTAAATGTAAGATGGTATGCTTGCTGGAAACTTGCCATCAGAATTTGGAAAGTTCAAATTCCCTCTATGGCATGCACTGACTGTGAACATGAGTGAGTCATTTTACTCCTCAGAGTCCTATACACATCTAGGAAAACATACTGATTTCTATTGGTAGAAAGAATTCACTCTTAACAACGGCATCACAGTCCAATACAAAACAATATCCAATGTGAACAATACAAATTTGGGGACTAATGAGAGGTCATTAAAGTCATTGTTGAACATTCATTCAAGGAGATCTGTTCATAGTACTGCTGAAGGAAAATGCTCCTGACTTGTCACCAGCACAGCAAATTAAATGGCCCTAGAATAGGAAAAAACAATAAAAAAGAATCAAACAAGAAAGTCAGAGGGAAATAAATATTTTTTGGTGGGGGAGTGGGTAGAGAATTTAAATGGATATAAATCCCAATAGTTTTCTCTGCCCCAGCTTCTCCCTTCTCCAGTCCATTCTCTATTCAGCTGTCAAACTGAGCTCCTTAAAATGAAGATCAGACCATATCTCTCTCCCTCCCTCAATTCAATAAACTCCCATAGTTCCTTCTTATCCCTAGGACCAAATACAAAATCCTATATTTAGCTTTAAAAATCCTTCATAACCAGATTTCTTCCTACATTTCCAGTCTTCTTACATCTTACTCTCTATGTACTCTGCAATACATAGACTCTGGCCCTTCTATTGTCCCTGAGACAAAAATGTTTTCACTAGCTCCCTCCTCATTTCCAATTCCTGACTTCCTCTGCTTCTTTCAAGGTTCATTTAAAAACTCCCACCTTCTACCAAAAGCCTTTTGAAGTCCTCTTTGACCTTAGTGCCTTCCCTCTGTTGATTATCATTTATCCTGTTTGTCTATAGTTGATGTAATGTTATCTCCTTCATTAGACTGTGAGATTCTTGGGTGCAGGAATTTTTTTAACCTTTCTTTTTATCACCAGTTTGGCATAGAGCCTAGCACATAAACGCCAGTTTACTGACTGACCTGTCATTGTCAAACCACAGAAGATACGAGGAAGGAAGGACAAAGTGAATCTTAGTTGTTAGAGGCAAATGAAGCAGAAGGAAAAATGACATTAGAAAACTGGAACCGTATAGCAGTTGGGGACCAGTTTTAGGTGATGCCTTTGTTTTATCCTTGGCCAGGTGGTAGTGAGCAATGACCTATTGAGCTGAAAGTGTTATTATTACCTTCCTTGTGTTAATAACCAGTAGGGGGAAATGAGTCCAAAGTGAGTTATAGAAAAACATCAATGACAACAAAAACAACAACAGCACAACTTAGAGAAGGTGTACAAGCTGTTAGTTATGAAAGCTTTGAAGTAGTATCTTCTAATCCTACTTAGAGTCATGGTCAGCTCTAACATTTCCACCTTTCATTCAGAAGAAATAAGGAAATGAATTGAACCTGAGATTAAAAATCTAAAGGCCATTAGGTAGGAAAAAAGAGAGAATGCAGAGAGAATTCTGCATTTGCCGACTGAGAAGATTACAGTTATGTCAGCATTTTGAACAACTGGAATAAAGCCCTGGTTGTTTGACACTCCTCAGGCACACTGCCTTTGATCTTGGCTATCTCTTGGCTAATCTCTGCTTGTTTGGACTGTGACCTTGAACTAGTCTCTGCCCTTAGAATGCAGCCTGTTCATCTTAATTGAGATTTGTCCCTCCATTCTGGTGCAATTTTTCTGTATGGTTATTATTCAATTACATTTTTTTTGTTTTGGTTTTATTGTTACTAAGCAAGTATCTGATATTGCTATTGATCCTGCTCTAGTTAAGAACAGGTATGAAACTTTCATTTGGTCTTTTGCCCCTAACTAATATTCCTAGGTAATGATAAAAGTCAGCTTGAATTCATCTTTGAGGGATATCTCCCAGCAGCCTACATAGACTTCTTTGCTCCCCTCACAGACTAAAGGAAATTTGGAAAATATTTGATGTCTAGCTGCTTTAACTTTCCAAGGGTTCTATTGGAGGAATGAAAAGGACAATGTAGAACAACTTTCTACATTATGCTTATCAATTATATGAAATTTGATGACCTTCCCAGTTTTCCAGCTTGAGCATGAAGTTGAGGAATATGAATTTGAAAAATAATGAATTAGTGAAGGGAGAAGCAAATTCACCTTTCAATTCAGCAACTTCCTAAATATTTTTTTACACCAATATTATGTAAGAGGCTAAGGTAGGGATTGAAAAAAATATTTTTAAAGTCCTGTTTTCCAGCAATTTACATTCTACTGTTAACTCAGAAATAACCAGATTTACCAAAGTAGTCAGAAAATCCACTCTTTAATCAGGAATAGGATTATGGTTCCAGTATTTGGTCATTACACAAAGTCAGACTCTAAACATCATATTCTGATAAAGCTCAGATATACTGGCCAATGCATAAACAGAGAGAGATACACAGGCTTACCTCAGTGGATCAGAAAAGTTAGGATCTTCACAAATTTTAGTCCTGAGCTGGGGTTTTTTACCCCTGCTGAGGTTTCTAGCAAGGAATGCATCCTTTTAAACCTTTCTCTTCTAGTGTGTCTGGTGTGGTGAATCCTTTTGCTATTCTCTGTAACTTCTCACAAGTATCTTTAGGTAAGTTTTCATTGTTTTCCACTATAAAATGGTTCTAGTAGAGCTATTCTAACTTTTAGGCTTCTGTTTCTTCCAATAAGGGGTTCAACATTACTTATTTTCAGGTGTAGTATTTTCTTCCCCAGACACACATAAAAAAGACCTTATTATTGAGACATTCTCTAGCAAAAGAGAGGGGAAAGGGGCAGCTGGGTAGCTCAGTGGATTGAGAGCCAGACCTAGAGACGGGAGGTCCTAGGTTCAAATCTGGCCTCAGACACTTCCCAGCTGGGTGACCCTGGGCAGGTCACTTGACCCCCATTGCCCACCCTCACCACTCTTCTGCCTTGGAGCCAATACACAGTATTGACTCCAAGACGGAAGGTAAAGGTTTAAAAAGAAAGAGAGAGAGAGAGAGAGAGAGAGAGAGAGAGGAATGAACTTTCAGACTTTTTCTGGTAAGACTTCTGGTTAAAATTTTGGCACAAAACTTTCTAAACATACCCAGTTTTCCCCATTAATCCCTCAAGAATGTCAAACTGTGTCATCTGAAACAAAATATCAACAAAAACATATATGAGATATAAGGTAACAGACTTC
>NW_025354058.1:0-4626 GCF_016433145.1 Gracilinanus agilis
AGAGAGAGAGAGACTTCCTTTATACGAATTCCAGAATGTAAAAATTAGAAGAGTAATCCTCAGAGGTTTTCCAGTCCAACCTTTATCTAAAATTGAATTTGTTATACAACATTTCTGATAATTAGGCTTTGCTTGAAGTTTTCCAGTTCTGAGGAATCCATTACCTCCTATGGAACTATATTCTATTTCTTCACAGCTTTAATTATTGGGAAGCTTTTATTTTAATTAAGATAGTATCTATCTTTCTGTGACTTTTACTCTTTGCTACTAGTTCTATTTTCATGAGCCAACCAGAACAATTCTAATTCTTCTGCATGGTAGTTCCTCTAAGTATTCTCTTCTCCAAATTAAATATTTATTTTTTTCAAACAATCGTTAATAATAGTCACAGCTAGTATTTATAAAGCACTTTAAGATGTATTATTATCTCATTTGATCCTCCCAATAACTTTGGAAGGTAGATGCTATTTTTATTCTCATTTTACACATAAAATGAGGCAGGCAGTGGTTAAATGATCTGTCTAGGGTCACAGGGACAGTAAATGACTGAGGTGAAATTTGAACTCTGGTATTCCCATCTCTACCTCCAGCACTTCAATTACTGCCCCATATAGCTCTTTGCTTAATGTAGCAGGGTCTATACATAGTTTCTTCACTATTCTGATTATTTCCTTCTGGAAATTCTCCATTTGGTTAATGCCTTTTGTAAAATATGGTACTCAGAACTTAAAATAACACTCCAGATATATCTGACCAGGGCAGAGCACAATGAGACTATCACTTGCTTTATTCTGGAATCTATATTTCAATCAGTATAGCTCCATGTCATATTAGCTTTTCTGGTTTCCATATCATATCGAATGACTCATGGACACTGCAGTTTGTTGAAACTCCCAGGCCATTTTTACAAGAATAGTTTTCTAGCTATATTTTTCTTAATTTAAACTAATGCTTTTGAATTCAACTATAGGACTTTTAATGTATTCCCATTAAATTTAATCTTATTAGTCTCTAGCTCTCATTCCTACCTTTAAACTTTATGAGTATTTAATAAAATTGCCATCAATGTTTTCATTCAAATAAATGATAAAAATTTTGAACAAAATAGGACCAAGGATGCTTCCCTCCATCAATCTAGTAGATGCTGTGCTTTGAGTATATATATATATATATATATATATATATATAATCTGTGCTAATCATGTAGTTCACATTTCTCTATTTTGACTGCAAGGATATCAGAAGAGATTTTGTAAACCCTTTTCAAAATGTTGATATGCCATGTCTATAGCACTTTCTTCACCTTTCAAAATAATAACTTCAGCAGAAAAGGAAATGATGAAGCTTTGTTGCTTTTTAGTAATTATTTCCTTTTCTAAATTCTTCAAAATTATCCCTAGATTTTTTTTCCTAATAACTAATGTTAAGGTTGCTCTTCAATTGATTTGTTCACCATTTTCCTTTTGTGAAAATCAGAACACTATCTGTACTTGTTCAGGACGGCAGGATTCTTCAAGAACAATCAGCTCTACTTCAATGATCACCACCAGGGTTTCAACATTCTGGGGTAGAGAACATTTGGACTTTGTGATTTGGAATTCCTTACCAGCTCCTCACTTATCTTAAGCTGTTGTTCCTTGTTGAACAACTGATTTTTGCATTATTTTTTCCAGGTTAAATCAAATTTGTTTTTCTTTGTACAAAACAACAGCAAAAAACACCTAGAAATAAAATATTGAATGAGTTCAGCCTTGTCTCTTTTATCTGTATATAATTCTTAAAATATTTTTAATAGTACTTTTGTATATTTCATTTGTAATCTCATGACCTCCATTTGAACTATTTGGTACAGGGATAATTATCCTTTTTTATTGCTAGGAAAGTTGAAATCCAAAGATAGTGGTATACCCAGGTCTCTTGAGGCTAAATCCCATGTTCTTGCCACTGGATTATATGCTTCTTACCTTTCAAGATCTAAAACCAAAGGAGTTTTGGTCAAAACTTATTGGAATTCTCTTTATGGTCCTACAATATTAAATGAAGTAGGAATGAAAGGTTTGCAGTCCTGGTTTCCTGAAGCCCTGGGAGTGGAGTTACTTTGTGGACAGAATGCCTGCAGCTGTCAGAGCAGTACTCTCTGGAATAGGCCAACAATTTTACAGTTCAAGACCAGATGTGGATGAAACTGTTGACAAAAAGAGAGGTCACAAGGTCAAATGGAGATTTTTCCATATCAGTTTTAAAAATGTCTTTCCCGATTAAGGCTAAAGCAGTATTTATATATTTCTTAAGGAAGGTACTGGGATAGCTGGTCAGGCAACAGAAGCTAGCATAATTCATTCCAGGTTAGAAAAAATGTCCATGAGGCACAGTGCTTGATTCATATGTGTGGGTTTTTTTAAATGTGTGTTTGAAAAACATTTTGGATAAGTACTGTGGGAATAACCCTCCCCAGAATGCTGGCATATCAGCTTAATGCCATTCATGGAAGAAGGGGGGTATTGGATGGCATCCTTGCCAACTTAAAAAGTTTTGTTAGTCAATCTTATTTCAGCTGGTGCCTCTATTTCAGCCATTTCACGGGAGCAGAGTTAAATTATCCAGGGCTCAGCAGAGATGTTTGTTAGGGAGAGGACACCCTTTTTCCTCTTGGCCTTCATCTTGTAGGTTCTGAACTCTGAGTGGTTGATGAGTGGTGCCGTTCTGCATGGAAGAAAATGGGGAGCATAAGCTCCAGCTTCCTCTTTCAGAGAGTCACAGGAAAGAGCTGTGGTTCTGGAGAACCTCCAACACTCATTCTTTTCAAAATGAAGAAGCTTGAAATTCAGTCTCTAGTATAAAATGACTCAAATGAAATTCCAGTTTCCTATCCAGAAAAATTACAAGGCAAGAGAAATTTTAGGGTTTCTTTTTCATTTCTGCCAAATTAAATAGGCCATTACCAAATACTCCCAAGCAATATTGAACTCAATTAGTGTCTGGATACCATAGTATTATCTCACATACATGAGAGAAAGCATAACATTTTCAGCTTGAATTTTCCATAGTTATTTCTACCTTATTGAGTGAATGGTTGCTCAACAGCTAAGAGAATAAGTGAAACGTTCTAGAATTAAAGAATATTAGAACTGAATCTTAGAGATCATCTAATACAAGGATTTAAAAATCTTATTTTGTGTCATAGACCCCTTTGGTCTTTGGACCGACCTGGTTTGCGAATCTCTTCTTAGAATGATGTTTTTAAATTCTCAATATTAAATACATTCTATTTAGGGAAACAGGATATTGAAATACTATTTCAAATTAAAAAAATAAAAATTTAAAAATTTCACAAATCTTAGGTTAAGAATAGCTGATTTAATCTAACGCCCTCATTTTGCTGGAGGATAATGAAACCTAAGTAGAAATAATGATGCTCTCAAGATTACAAAATGAGCTTTGATTAGAACCCAGAATACTTAACTTGTGTGCTCCTTTCTATATATGCTTCCCTCCTCTTCCCAAAAATTAATCCCTAGACAGCCTAGTTAGAATGTAGAATGAGGAGTGGGATGTGGCAATCAAAATGGTGAACTATTAATTTTGTTTGTTTACTTTATGAAATAGAAAATTCACCAGAGAGAAAAAAAGATTACTGTAAAGACTCTTTCTTGACAGCTCTCACTCATCTTGACATATTCACTTAATCATTTTCATTCCATATGTGGCTTTAACTAAAGGTGAAAATAAAATTAAAATTCCATTTTTTAAACATTTATTAATATTCATTTTTAACATGGTTACATGATTCATGCTCCTACTTTCCCCTTCACCCCCCGCACTCCCACCACCCATGGCCGATGCACATTTCCACTAGTTTTGTCATGTGTCCTTGATCAAGACCTATTTCCAAATTGTTGGTGGTTGCATTGGTGTGGTAGTTTCGAGTCCACACCCTCAATCATGTCCACCCCGACCCATGCATTCAAGCAGTTGTTTTTCTTATATGTTTCCTCTCCTGCAGTCCTTCCTCCGAATGTGGGCAACATTCTTTACCATAAATCCCTCAGAATTGTCCTGGGTCATTGTATTGCTGCTGGTACAGAGGTCCATTGCATTCAATTTTACCATAGTATATCAGTCTCTGTGTACAATGTTCTTCTGGCTCTGCTCCTTTCGCTCTGCATCAGTTCCCGGAGGTCTCTCCAGTTCGCCTGGAACTTCTCCAGTTTATTATTCCTTTTAGCACAATAGTATTCCATCATCCGCATATACCACAGTTTGTTCAGCCATTCCCCAATTGAAGGACATACCCTCCTTTTCCAGTTTGTTGCCACCACAAAAAGCGCAGCTATAAATATTTTCATACAAGTCTGTTTATCTATGATTTCTTTGGGGTACAAACTCAGCAATGGTATAGCTGGATCAAAGGGCAGGCATTCTTTTATAGCCCTTTGAGCATTATTCCAAATTGCTAGCCAGAATGGCTGGATCAGCTCACAGCTCCACCAACAATGCATTAATGTCCCAATTTTACCACATCCCCTACAACAGTCATTACTCTCCCCTTCTTTCATTTTAGCCAATCTGCTAGGTGTGAGGTGATACCTCAGAGTTGTTTTGATTTGCATTTCTCTAATTATTAGA
>NW_025354059.1:0-1245 GCF_016433145.1 Gracilinanus agilis
GATGCACATATGTATATATGTCTGTCTGTCTGTATGTGGACTGGTTTTCAGGTACCCTTAGAAGACATGCAAAGATTTGGAAAATGTCTTACAAAGATGTCATCTTACAATCCATTCATTTAACAAAAAAACTTCTCCAATTGTACCTGATCACAGCCTTTGAGGATGGTGCCTGGGCTCTAATAAAGCTGTTTTGATTGAGAAAACTGAGAAATCCACTTGACAGCCCCCAACATGTCAGGTATTCAAAGTGGTGAAAGGGTCTTTGTACTTAAAGCCAATAATAAATGCTACTTTCCCCAACTCCTTCACGGTATCCTGAGCCTCAGGCTTCCCATTCTGAAAAGTGACAGAAGTCAGACACCAACCCAAGTAACACCTCCTGCCAGCTGGCAAGGTCCCAAACATTCCATTCTGCAGAGAAAGTATGGCGTCTTCATAGACCTCTCACCGGCTTGCCACTTCTATCACGTCACAAGGAAACCTCAGAACAAGTTTCAAGGCACTTAATCAAATAGAAGAGCAAATATGAGCCCAAATGAGCTAAGAAAAAGGGCTAGGACTAGGTCATTTAGGACCACTGATGGCAGTGTTTAACTAGTCTTAACTCTGGCTGAGGAAGGTAAGGTCGGCCGGATGGATACCTTAATGTAGACTCACCAGGTGCCACTGGACAAGTAATGGCCCCTGTTTCCTGACCGGCCTGCGATTAGAAAGGCACCATTTTCAGTCGTTAGATTATCCTGTTCCTGCTTTCCCAAATGTCTGACCCTAGGTTTGTCTTTATCCTACCACTTGCCCATCACTGTGAAAGCAGTGTTGGGATCACAAGACAGACTTTTTTGGGTACCAGGAATTGTCTTCCTTTAAGATGACAGGTAGGCTCGGCTAGATGGGGCGAGGGTGTTTGAGTAGGAGAAAGCAAAAGAACTAGCATTTAGCATACATCATTAGCAGAGCATTTAGCATACATCTTGGCCTTGTACAAATGTGCAAAAGTAAAATCAACAATTCTCCCCATTATGTTTAATTGCCTTTCAGGAAGAGTTTGTTAGAGAATATGAGTTAGTTCCTGGAAAGCGCACCTCCATCCATCTTCCTACAATTGCTTGGACGTCTCCAGACTCTATCCATTCCCAGTGGTTCCTGCTTCCTCTCCACTCCTCACCTCTTACTGCGATAGCTTCCTAATGGGCCTCTGTGTTTCTATCCTCTTAGCTCTGGAATTCTTCCTCCCCACAACTG
>NW_025354060.1:0-4683 GCF_016433145.1 Gracilinanus agilis
AAATATATAAATATATACAATAAAAATAAATAAAAAGAATTTTTTGAATGGCTGTCTGCCTAGCCTTTACCACTCTTCTGCCTTAGAACAAATATACAATAATGATTCTAAGATGGAAGGTAAGGGTTTAAAAAAATGGCTCTCTATTAGAGATACCTCCACTTTTTCTCCTTTCAATCTCTCCTTAACCCCTTACATTCTAACCTTATCATTCCATGGAAACTGCTCTCTCCAAGGTTACCAATGATCTTTGAATTGCCAGATCCAATGGCCTTTCTTAGTCCTCATTCTCTTCAAATTCTCTGAATCTGTTGACAATGTTGATCACTGTCTTCTTTTTGATACTCTCTTCCCTCTAGGTTTTCAGACATCACTCTTTCCTAATTTTCTTCCTAACTGAGTGCTCCTTCTCAGTCTACTGGATCATCATCCAGATGGCACCCTCTAACCATAAGTATTTAATGGGGTTCTGTCCTGGGCTCTCTCTTCATTTGGTGATCTCATCAACTCCCAAGAATTACCATTTCTAAACCTGTTCTTAAAAATCTATACCAAGTATCAGTTCCGAGGCAGAAGACAGGGAAGGGCTAGGTAACTGAGGTCAAGTGACTTGCCCAAAGTCACACAGCTAGGAAGTGTAGGATGCTAGATTTGGACCCAGGATCTCCTGTCTCCAAGCCTAGATCTCTACCATCTCTATATTGATGATTTTCAGATTTACCTATCCTGCCTCTGACTCTCCATTGACCTTCAATCTCACATCTTCAACTTCCTACCAGACATCTTGAATTGGTTGCCCAACAGCCATATTAAATTCAATACATCCAAATCCAAACTCATTATCTTCCCCCTAAACTTTTTCTCCTTTCTACTTTCCCTAGCAATGATTTTTAAATCATCAACATTTTTAAAATTTAAAATTTAAATTTTTAATTTTTAATCTTTAAATCATTAACATTTTTATTACTACTACTATGAAAACATATGCACAATAGCAAAACATGCTCCCACATGCCCACAGCAAAAATATCATCCATTCATAGACTTAGCTGCATTAGGTGCTGCTTTTAAAATACCTATATATTTTATTTTTTCTGATTACATGTAAAAATGTTTAACATTTATTTTTTAAAAATTAAATTCTAAATTCTTTCCCTCTTTCTCTTTCCTGTCCCCCTCTCTGAGAAAGTAACTATATACAGTAATGCAAAACACATTTCCACATTAGCCACGTTGCAAAAGAAAACAAAGACTAAAAACAAAACTAAACTATGCAAATAAAGTTTAAAAAGTGTATTTTGATCTGCATTCAGATTCCATCAACTCTTTATCTGGAGGTGGGTAGCCTGTTTCATCATAAGTCCTTCAATTTTGTCTCAGATCATTGTATTGCTGAGAATAGCCAAGTCTTTCACATTTGATCACATTATAATATTGTTGTTACTATCTACAATGTTCTGGTTCTGCTCACTGCACTTGGCATCAGTTCATATAAGTCTTAGGAGGTTTTTCTAAAACCCTCTGGCTTGTCATTTCTTATATATAGCACAGTAATATTCCATCGTTCATCCATTTCCCAATTAATCCAACACTCTAGTGCAAGCCCTCATCATATCATGCCTGGATGGTCACAATAACTGCTGATGGGTCTGCCTGCCTCAAGTCTCTCCCTACCCCAACCCATCCTCCATTCAGCCACGAAAGTGATGTATCTAATGAGTAGATCCTACCATGTCTCCCCTCCTTACTCAATCAACTTCAGTGGCTCCCTATCACCTCCAGGATCAAATATAAAATACTCTGCTTGGCATTCAAGGCTCTTCACAACCTACTTTCACCCCACTCCTCTCTTTCTAGTCTTCTTATGTTTACTCCCCATCACATACACTTTGATTCAATGACTGGCTGTTCCACAAACAAAGCATTCCATTTCTCATCTCTGGACATTTTCTCTGGCTGTCCCCCATGCCTGGAATGCTCTCCCTCCTCTCCTCTGACTACTGATCTAACTGGCTTTCTTTAAGTCCCAACTAAAATCCCATCTTATGTAGAAAGTTTTTCCCAACTCTTAATTCTGTGCCTTCCCTCTCTTAATTATTTCCTGTTTTGCTGTATAGAGCTCGTTTGCACTTATTTCCTTGTTTTTGTTTTTTTCACTTTAGATTGTGAGCTCCTCGAGGACAAGGAACTGTCTTTGGCCTCTTTTCATATCACCAGCACTTAGCCCAGTACCTGGCACATAATGGGTGTTTAATAAATAATGTTGATTAATTGATTGCTTGCCAGTTATGCTCAGTGCTTTACAAATATTTTTGCTTTGAGAGAGGAGAGATGAGGAGACTCACCAGAAGATGAAGTGGTGACTTTCTAGCAACCCAGCTGCAACATTGCCTTTGGGAGAACCCCAAACCTTGAGGAGGTGATGATATTAGTATGGGGGACTCATTAGAGTAGAGATTTTCTCTCCGTTGGCATCAGGTGCATCTCCTTTCCAGAGGAGGATGAGCCACAGGGTGTCACTATGAGTCTAAAGAACTCGATATATTCCCTAAGGAGAAAGGAGGACTCAGCAGAGGGAAGAGTGTCTGGATTGTTTATGACTCCTCTAAGCTATTTTCTCTTTTTGCATTTTTCCCCCGGGGTGAAATAAGCTTTGTCCTCTTATCTAATATGTGAACTTAATATGTGGACCCTCTCGCTTGATATATGGATGATATGTGGGCCTCCTCCTCCCCTCCACAGGGTGTGGAAACCCCCTCCATCAATGCAGATTATTTCCTCTACAACAGAAGGGAGTTGTCTAGGATTAAGCTATTTGTGCAGAATCACACAGCTAGAAAGAGAGGCAGACACAGAGAGAGACCTGGACAGGGGTTCAATCCATCTCTTCAGATGTTCCTAGGGGAGAACTTCTGTGGGAATAAACTGAGTCAAACCTGAAGTTCTGAGGGGAAATCAAATCCTGAAAGAGGCACAAAGAAAAGCTTAGTGGACAGAATTCTGAAGTTGGAATTAGGAAAAACTAAGTTTGAATCCTGCAATACCCATGACCCCTAGCTGGTCGCTATATTCACTTTTCTGGTTCTCAGTTACCTCAGTAAAATAAGGATAATAAAAGCACCCACCTTATTGGTTGACTGTAAACCACAATTGAGATAATGTATAGAAAGCTTGGAAAACCCTAAATCTCTCTAAATAATGTGAATTATTATCTATGTGACACCCTTCGGGGATTTGCAGACTGTTGTGCTAATTAGGGGCTGATAGCTGGTACAGAGGATAGAACCTCTGGCCTGGAGTCAGGAAAACCTGGGTTTAAATCCAGTCTCTAAAATTTAACTAGCTTTGTGATAGTGAGCAAGCCACTTTAACCTCTATTTGCTTCAGTTTTCTCATCTGTAAAATGGGGATAATAACTGCTTCCTACCTCCCAGGATTGTTGTATTAAACAAGATAATAATTATAAAGTACTTAAAATAGTTCCTGGCAAATAGTAAGTGCTATATAAATGTTAATAATAATTATTATTATTACTACTATTATTATTTTCCTCCAGGACAGCCTTTGCTCATGGAAAAGTTCAAGACTTACAGTCCAAATGTAACTGAGATTCAATCCTGACTACCATATTACTAGGTGAGGGACTCCAGGCAAGTCATTTAACTTCCCTGCGCCTCAGATTTCTCATCTGGTCCAAGAGGATGATAATAATACTTACAATGATTCCCATAGGATTGTTATTAGGAAAATGCTTTGCAAATGTTAAAGTGCCATTTAAATGTGAATTATATGCATTGGCATCCTTCCACCATCCCTTTCAGCCCCCTTTTGAACAAATGTCTCCCTTGAGGTTCTTATCCTTTATCCTATTCCTGCAAAGCTTTGCCCAAACTAGTTGCCAGCAATTCTACTTGAGGTGATATTTGATAAAGATTTAATGTCGGGGGTAGGTAGGTGGCTCAATGATTGAGAGCCAGGCCTAAAGATGGGAGGTCCTGGGTTCAAATGTGGCCTCAGACATTTCCTAGTTGTGTGACCTTGGACAAATCACTTAACCCCCATTGCCCACCCTTACCACTCTTCTGCCTTGGAACCAATACACAGAGTTGAGTCTAAGACAGAAGATGAGTTTGAAAAAAAGCAATAGGTAAAGATCACTTTTAAAAAATGGATCAGTAACCTATGTCCAACCCTCTTCCTTTATTGCTTTTTTGCCTTGCAACCAATCCCCTTCCTAGGGATATTTCATCTTAAAAGAAGGTCTCTTAAAAAAGAAAAGGTAATTTACATATTTAGTGCTCTACTTAGAAAACTAACAAGGGGTTATGTTATAAACCTTGACAAAATAATTACAAAAATATAATCCTAGAAGAAATCATGACAAAAAAAAAAAAACTTTAGACTGAAGAGAGAACAATGCCTTTAGTCTTCAAACTATATTATAAAAAAGTAGTTTTCAAACATGGAAAGACCTTTAAAACCCAAAAGAATTTTGTGTCTTGAGTATGATACAAGTGAAGGAAGAGGTAGATTTGGAGTCAAAGAACCTGGGTTCAAATCATGTTGTCTCTCTTATTTTCTATGTGACTTTGGACAAGTCTCTTAACTAACTGGAGCCCCAGTATGTGTGTGTGTGTGTGTGTGTGTGTGTGTATATATATATATATATATATATATATATAT
>NW_025354061.1:0-5410 GCF_016433145.1 Gracilinanus agilis
TCTCCATATCTTACTTTCCATTGCAACTTTTGGCCATATACTCTCATGAATCTCTCAGAGATCTACTGAACATGTTGAGTAACATCATAGATTTTGTGACATTTATGTGGACCTGTGGAGCTCAAAGGTACCACTGTCAGCTATTGGTTTTCTTCTGTTCTTGCTACATGACTGACCCATCTCCTTTTTCAGTCATGTCATTTTCTGAGGCCATCTATTCCAGGTCTTACACCAGTTGTATGTATCAATTGTTTGTTTCTATAGTTTCATCCACAGCTGTCATTTTATTGCTGAAGTATAAAGATTCCCCTCTCTCTGAATTCTATCCTTTGAAATATATGTTCTCTAGCTTGTCTATAAATTATAGGTATAAGGATTTTACAGAGAGATTGAGAACATACATGACTTTCCTATGGTCACAGAGTAGGTATGTATCAGAGTCAGGATTTCAACTCTGGCTTTTTTAATTCTGATATTAACTATCTCATCATTATGCTAAGTGATATCTAATGCATATCTAACAAGTATATATATACACATATGAATAATATATATTAACTAATAATCATTTAATGTGAAAATATATTCTTATAAATTATATATAGAAATCTATATGAATTAAATGCATAATTAAACTATCTTAATATTTAATTTAAAGTCACCAAATTTTTGTCTTCATTTTCGCATTTGAACAATGCTTTAATGTTTATTGAATATCGGTAACAGACTCACACATGCAGAAAAGAGACTAATATGTCAACATGATGATGGTGGCCTTGGTATAGTTAGGAAATAATATTCATATATTTCTTGATGGTTGTATCTCATTTGTTCTTCTTAACTATCATTTGCAGTAGGTAATGAAACATGAAAAATGGGAGACTCAAAGACATTAAATAACCTGGCTGAGGTATACAGCTAATAAGCGTTAGGACTAGGATTTAATTCTATATTTTCCTCACTCCACAACCAGTGTTTCTCCATTTGACTGCTATAGTACACTTTGAGAAAAGGATAATGGCCACAGAAAGAAGGCTAGGGAAAGAAGTAAAGAGTGCTAATGCCTAGAGAAGTTCATAGGGAAAATATTTTAATCAAATGCTTCTCAAGATGAGCTATCTGCTCATTTATGGGGAAAGTCTTCTCATTTTCTTTTGTGGGTTAAAGGCCAATGAATACTGATCATACTTTAGTTTCTGAAACTGTATGCATTTAAATTAAAAATATAAAAAGTACAGTATCCATGGAGGTGGACTCTATTGACTATCTCAGTAATAGCTGTTTTTTTCTTTTCATTTTTCCCTTTCTAATAGAAGTCATTGTATGCATTCAGGATGGATTCTCAACCTTTATTAATTTCAGCAGTGAGGTTGTTTGGGGCTTTGAAAGCTATTGATTTCTTTCTTTTTTAAGATAGTGTTCCTTTTCTATGATCTTCTCAAGTTCTATTTCAAATCTGTCATAAAAAAGGGAACTTCAATTTAAAGGATAACTTAACCAGTGGTTAGTGATCAGTCATGTGTGTAGAGTTCCACCTTTAAGGGGAGTTTTCAAAAGCTTGGATAAGATTTGAATATTTTAAGTCTACAAAAAAAAAGCCATTTGTTTGCTAAAGTTTTTTTCCTTTGATTTTTATTTCCCCCTTCTCATCCAAACCTACTCCTATCTCACTTCCTTTGACAGCATGATGAGTAAAAATTATATATAAATATATCATATAAATATAACCAAAAGCACATATATGTACATTTTATGTATATATAAATATAAAATATATGTTAGAAATTAGTAACACAAATGAGAAGAACTGAAATGTGGGCTTCTGTTGGACAGACAGCTCATTGCTTCTCTAGGTCTTTTCCTTTACAATAAAGTTTTCTATACCCTCCATATTTCTTTTCATTTGTTCCTACCTGCTTATTTGTAATTCAAAAATGGCCTCAGCCTTTGGTGGATCTGTTAAATATAACTCTAAGCTCTTCCACATTTTTCAAGCTTCTGCCAAATTCAGGCATTTTTAAAATAATATCAGAGGAAGATTAATCTTCAAAAAATGGATTATTTATTCTATAAGACAATTAAGGAGCATAACTAAGTTATGTGATCAGGATGGCAAAAGCTGTTGTTAAAAGTATTAAGGATTATAATAGGCTTTCTGGAATGTTAAGTTAGCTTTCAACAGCATCTAAAAGCAGGGAAAAACAAACCACTCTCCTAGTGCTCCAAACTTTGCCTTAAAGTAGTGGTTGGAGAATTGTACTGGAATACACCAACACCAAAACCACCACCATGATGGTCACTACTAAAAAATGTACAGCAAATTAAGTTCTTCAAAGCTTTTGACATAATCACAATAGCTAGCTTTAAGATTTACAAAGCATTTTCCTATATTATTTCCAGTGATTCATGCAATAAACTGATGAGGTAAATTCTGAGGTAACTGGGGATGAGAAGCTTGTTAAGGTTACTCAGCTAGTGGATGTCAAAAGTGGGAATTCAAAACCCATCTTTCTGATTCTAATTTCATTACTCCAATCCCTGTGACAGTGTCATGGAAAATCCCTGAAACCTGGGGAAATCTAGTGGCTTGTTTGGCTTTCTTGAATATATGTTATTGCCTTCTGTGTTGTGAGCATCCGTGGGAAAGTCATAGGCTTTTTACACTACATCAGACTGTAGTGTAAACCTCCTGTGCTCTTAGGGATCAAAGAATCAGGGGTAATGATTATCGCAGGGTCCACAACAGATTAACACCTTCTAAATCCTTCTCAAAATTATTGTCACTGTGTCAATAAACTCTAGAACCTGAGAGGAAATGATGACTTTTAGAAATCTCTTGGTTTCCTTTTTAGAATCCAAAGATGTCTACCATAGATAAATTCATACTCGATCTAGGAAGAACAATAAAATGACAACTATATTCAGAGGGTACCCAAATAGTTTATGTTCTAATCACTGAACATCATTATATGATCCCAACAGAATATAAATTATGACATTAACATTCCTTTTTAAGATTTTTTAGATCTTGATTACCAATGTGGTATTGTAGAAGGAGCTCTGGAAGAAGAGATAAAAGACTTTTGTTCAAGTACTGACTCTAACACTATTTTTGCATGCCTTGGGTAAGTCTCTTTAGTTAAAAAAAACCCCAAAACATTTTCTAGACACCTACTATGTCCCTGGGCATGGTGTCAAGCACTGAGAATAGAGAGACAAAAATGAAACAGACTCTGTTTTTAATATTCTATTGGAGGAAATGATAGGAATTCAGATGAAAAATTTTTCACCTCTCTGAGGCTCAATTTCCTTTTATATTTAATAAACGTACTTCATATGAGTTATTTCCTGGTCCATCTCTCTCTACAGCTGTTGGTACCACTCTCCACTCTATACTCTATAGTTATCTGTTCCAAATCTGTTTCATATAAATATAAATGTGTTCATAATAGATTCCTTGTTAAAGTGTGAATCCCATTAGGGCAGGGACAATTTTGCTTTTGTATTTTTACCTCTATTACCTACTAAACAGTGCATGGTCCAGAGTGATGTTTATTCATTCATTCAGCAGCCATTTATTAAACTCCTATCCTACTAGGTACTCAAGATATATAGAGAAAAAGGATACAGTCTTTCCCATCAAGTAGTTTATCTCTTATTAGAGGGAATAAAAGATAGACAGATAAGTAAAAGCAAAGTTATAACATTAAAAAATGTTTCTGGGGCAACTAAAATTGAGGAGAGGATTGGAAAGCTTTTTTGTACAGATGCTGGAAGCTGAGTTAAGAATTATAGGAATTGGCTATAAAAAGGAAAAATATTCTAGATATGGGGAGAGTTTGTCCAAAGGCATCAAGATGCAAGATAGAAGGAAACTTCATTTGTAACTAATTTTGACAAAAGTAAAGTATGAAATCATCTATTCAATCAATTTTGAGGAAAAGTATCTATATACTCAGTGGGAAGAGTGAATGCTGATTGAAGAATCAAAGGAATGCCTTTAGGATTATATGGACATCTAGAATGAACTATGGAATGTGGTGGGACACATAGGAGCCATTTAGATTCACAACCCTAGAAATTTTAGGGGAATGATAATGCATTGAGATGAAGGTTCAGCATTCAATTGGTATTTGGCACACCATGATGGAGCTATTTAAAGTGGGTAGGGCTACCCTTTCCCCATTCATATTTTTTACTTAGGAAGGCAGGGCCATGATGACAGCTTTCACTTTTGGTCTCCATGTAATAGGGTGAAAACTGATATTTTTCACTCTTGTTTTAAAAAAAAATGAAGACACTAACAAAATACAAATGTTTCTCAAAGTCACTCCCCACAAAACTCGTAAAAATGTTAAGGTTTTATTTGGTTTTTCACTTGTTTATATGGGTATTGGATGTGGGATTTTTGTTTTTAAAAGATTACTACAAAAACAAAAAATATGGAAATAGGTATTGAGTGATAATATATGTATAACCCAGTGGAATTGCTTGTCGGCTCTGGAATGGAGGAAGGAAAAGGAGTAGGGAAAGAACATGAATCATGTAACCATGAAAATGTACTTAAATAATAAAATAATAAATTAAAATAACTTTAAGTTTTGTCCAATGTAAGAAAACAGCATCCTTGCAAAAAAATTTCAGTGTCATGTCCCGATTAAATAAATTGATACAGGATAGAGAAAGATGAACGTGGCAGTGAAGGAGAAGTTTATTTTTCCTCCAGAGATTTACACTAGGGGAAAAATGGGCTTTTTGAAAAACAAAACTTAATTTGTCAGAGATTCTATGACATCTCTTTTTTATAAGGAGTTGTGGTTACAGAGAAAGAGACTATTTTGGGGGACATATTTGAAAGTTTATTGTTGGTTTTCTAATGAAGAAATTTATAATAATTAGTCCCAAATCTCATTAAAAACAGTAAATATTGGCAGCCATGGAGAAATCAAAGGCCACATCTACAACAGTGACCTTCAAGCCTGAATTATTTAAAAATGGTTTAACAAAGTCAAATAGACTTATTTAGTTATTTTACCTACAGAATGTCATTTGACTAAGGTTTTCACTTTCTAGCAGTGTAGATCTTAGACAAATGACAATGAATAATTTTGATTGAGAGCAAATTCACTATTCTAGCTCTTTCAGGTGAAACATTGCCAATGTCATCCATTACCAAAATAATTGCTTCAGTTTGACATCTTGCTTACATATAGCATATTCATTTCTTCTACAAGTGGTGGTTCATGAAAGAGAATTCTGTCAGTAATTACAGAACTGAATGGATGCTGTTTTTCATAATTAAAAAGATGTAATCATTGGTATTGGCAAAGAGAAATTTGCCAATTTTAAAAGAAATTTCATCTTTCTGTACATATATATAGAAATTATATATATATATGTGTGTGTGTGT
>NW_025354062.1:0-9623 GCF_016433145.1 Gracilinanus agilis
TATTCACTTTTATAGAATTATAGATTTTGAGCTAGAATAGAACTTAAAAATATAGATAAGGAAACCGAGACTCAGGTTAAATAATTTGTCTAGATCACACAGATATTAACTGGTAAAATCTGGAGTCTAAAAATTAAGATTGTAGATATTGAGGGAGAAGGGTGATTTAGGTAATTTGTTTAAGTTCATAAATCCCTGAATTGATGCTTAAAATAAGGAAAAAGGGTCAGAGAGAAAGTATATTTCAGGCAGAAAGAAGGGGAAAGGGAGATGGAGGAGGGATCAGAGCTATACTTTTGCTTCCACTTCCAGCTATTTGCAATGTTTATTTTATTGCCACCCTCTGCTTTCTGAATCAAGTCTTAGAGAAGGTCAGGCTAAACTAGGTCATTTTGACTGAGTGTCTGAGTAGAAAAATTGGCCACAAAAGATATCTCTGGCAGGACAGAGCTGAGATGCCGTAGTAGGTAGGAATTATGCTTAAATCATCCTCTAAGTTCAAGGAATCTCTCTTGAGAATTCAGATTCCCTCCTTTCCCTCACCTCACTACGGCTCTTATGAGACTTGAGCCAAGTTTAGATGAGATGTTCTATTCACACAATCATTTTATTCTCCACTCAGAAATGGATGAAAAGATATTAGAGCTTGCAAAATGATTTATGGATCTATCTGAAAAGGATATATTCAAAAGTGATTAGTATAATGGTTTTTCAAATGTCATGAAAGCCTGGCAAGAGCTGAAGGTTTCCTAAGCTATTTAGGGTCAGAAGAATGAGTGGAAGCTGTCTCAAACAAGGTATTATAAATCATTGCCCCCAACTTTTCATTCCAAAAGAAAGTCTTATTTTTATCTTTAACACGATCTATTAAAAGAGCGGTTCCGAGTACAATCTCTACAAATAGAGGGAGTCCAGCTTAGGGGATAAAGTGCTGGACCCAGAGTCCAAAAGGTTTAAGCTCAAAACTGCTCCTACTTAGTGATTACATGCTATGTGGCTCTGTTACTACTGCTACCATCTACTGTCTGATACTGGACAAGTCTTTAATCCTCACTTTTCTTGCTAAAAATGAAGGAATTGGACTATATGATCTTTAAGGGTTCCTCTATCTCTAGATCTATGATCCAGTTGGGTAGCTATGTAGTAAAAGTCATTAGAAGTCTTTGAAGTCTTTGAAGACATAACTTTTTCATTAGTAAAAGGGATTTAATAATCCCTGTATGTCTCACCTCATAAGGAGATTGTGATAATGCATGTAAAAGTGCTTTACTGCTGTCAAATACTGTGCGAAAGTAAGCTATTGCCAAATAGCCAAGTAAGCTACTACATTCAACTAAAATTAATATCAGTATTGGTGTCTTTGGAGCAATATCTAATATGATACTTGATTCAAAACATAGCTTTTAGAACATAACATTTATTACTCCATTATCAAAATACTTGCTATTTGATAAGGAAAAGGGCTTATATTAGTTATAGTTGAAGTTCTTTGGCAGCAGGGATTTTCTCATTTTTGTCTCTGTAATCCCAACATCTGACACTATTTTGCAAATACTAGCTACTTAATAGGGCCAGCTAGCATGGCTCAGTGGATGGAGAGCCATGCCTAGAGAAAGGAGGTCCTGGTTTCAAGTCTTGTCTCAGACACTTCTCAGCTGTGTGACCCTGGGCAAGTCACTTAACTCCTATGGCTGAGCCTTCATGACCTTTTACTTTGGAACTGATACTTATTATTCATTCTAAGATAGAAGGTATGAGGTTTAAAAAATAGTAGGCATTTAGTAGTAAATGCTTGTTTGTTGATTGATTAGTTTTTATTTTTCATGTTAGATCTAATTTCTTTTGTTAATTCTGGGAAAGAAGATAAAGAGGGAGGATATAAGTGGATGCACAAAGATGGGAATAAGTTACAAGTGGCAGCTTATTTGAGGAAAGCAAGGGAGAAGTGAAAAAGAAAGTTTGATGCAAGGTGGACCCAGTCAGTTATGGAGAGTTAGATGAATAGATCAACTCTATAAAGTCATAGGATCCTAGAATCTCAGTTAGGAGGGAGTTTAGATATCACCTCTTCCATGGAGAATGCTGATTTTTCCCTTCCCCTCCTGAAGTTACTTTTACTTTCCATATATTCCATTAGGTTCCATAAATTCCATTAGATTCCTGACTCTCCAGCTGTTTTAATACCATTTACATTTTGTCTGAAATTGGCTTTTGAACCCAAAGGAAAGAGGTAGGAGAATTGTGAGTTTGTTATTAGCTTAAAACCTAGGAGGCAGTTAGGTAGTCCAGTGGATAGCGAGGTCCAGAGATGGGAGGCCTTGGGTTCAAGTTTGGCCTCAAGCACTTCTTAGCTATGTGACCCTAGGCAAGCCACTTAACCCCCATTGCTTAGTCCTTATTGCAATTCTGTCTTAGAACCAATACGTTCTAAGATAGAAGGGAAGGGTTTTTAAAAAATTCACCACCTTGTTATTTTGTAGACTGTTAATCTCATTTTCCACAAATAAGGACAACTTAATCATGGAGAGAACTATAGTTGCTTCTTTCCAAGGCTGTCATCCTGTTCCCTGGCCTCTTCCCCACCCTTTCATGATCTCTTCCTTTCTATGTATTTTTTTCAAAGGAGTTGTAAATTGATGCATGACTCTGTTCCTCCTTACTGACAACATGCTATGTGTCTGTGCCAGAGAACTCTGTTCTCTCCTTCCTCTGTTTAACAATATGTCACTTGCTTCTGAATGAATTAGATTAGTGAGGTAGATGAAGGGATTATAGTTTAATAATGGCTCACAGAATCAATGACTCCTTTCATATCATTCCTAGTTTTCTCTCAGTGATTCAGGAAATAATTTACTTCCAGGGGCTTGGATTTTTTGAATACTAACTAAGCTTTTTCTCTTAGATAAGGTCAACAATTGACACTTAAGTAGGAATCAAGGGTACCTCTGGTTCAGATTTACTCTAACTATCCATAATGTATGATTCTAATGCACATTTTTTGTGGCAAACTGCTCACATGGAATTATATGCTCTTCAAAGGTAATTTACCCATAATACTTCAAAGCTGTTTCATGCTGGGCCATTTCTTTCCTTATATCCTTCTCTCTAAGAGAAGATTCATTTTCCACATATTTCGGTCTCTCTGTTTAATCACATGCTGTTTTCTCTTGATTTATGTTTCAATATTTCAAGGATTTATGATTTCCTCACTGTGAATAATCTTTCCACAGATGCAGTTAGTGATTCCTCTGACCCAGTCATAAACTTAATGACTTGCCATGGCAAAAATCGTCTATTCTTTACTTGGTGGGGGTCCTTCTGCTGATGACTTCTATCATCTTAACTTTTTCTTTCTTGGACAGCAGGCACTCCATCTTCCATTATGGTTAGTAATAGAAGCCTTTCCAGCTTGGTAGTCTCCTAGAGTTTGTCCTCTGTTGTCTTTTGGCTCGTTTTTGAGAATACAGAGAGACTTCCACACTGTTATATGACAGCAAAGAAAGATTCTATTCATATATTGGAAAAAAAAATAGAAATCTAAAAATAATCTTCTAAGCAAGTAATAGACTTCTTGTCCATTTTATAAACACCCTGAAAAGGAGAGTGGCACATTGTAAGAGTTTAGAGACAACACAAGGATCTGAACATTGAAGTGGTAGACTTTGAATTCTCCATCATTACTAGATTCATTTTAAAGTTTTCTTTTCTTTTCTTTTTAAAAACTTCTTACCCTCTGTCTCAGAATCTATACTTATTATGACTTCTAAGGTAGAAAAGCAGGAAATTAGGGCTAAGTGACTTTTCTAGGGTCACATAGCTAGAAAGTATCTAAGCACATATTTGAACCTAAGTCCTTCCAATTCTAGGTCTGTTGCTCTCTCCACAGTACTACCTAGCTGCCCCTTAAAGCTTTATTTTCAAAGAACTAGAAAACTTTGTGGAAAGTCAACTCAAATGACAGATCCTCAATAAGCAGCCAAATTTCTTGCCTTTGAACACTCCCAGATGGGCTGGAGATAGAAGGAGACAGTAAGAAGCAGACACCTCCCTCTCACTTCCCCACAGAGATTTTTCATAAACGACTATAGATGTATGGTTTAAAGGAAAGAGCCCTAAATATGAAGCCTTTTGAGGGCCGAGTTTTGGTTCTAACTCTGCTACTATGTAACTAGGAGGCCTTGGACAAAACACATGAATCTTCTGAACCTCATTTTTATTAGTTCTAAAATGAAGTTTTGGACCTAGTGAATGACTCACTTGTATTTTTAAACCCTTAACTTCCATCTTAGACGCAATACTACACATTGGTTCTAAGGCAGAAGAGTGGCAAGGGCTAGGTAATTGGGTTTAGTGACTTGCCCAGGGTGACACAGCTAGGAAGTGTCTGAGGCAAGATTTGAACACAAGATTTCCCCATCTCTAGTCCTGGCTCTCTCCACTGAGCCACTTAGTTAGCTCCTTATGTATAACAGTATAAGGTGTACAGAATGTTTTCCTCAGAACAACCTACTAGGATAAGTAATGCAAACATGATTATCCCTCGTTTACAGGAGACGAACATGAAGTTTTGAAAGGTTATTAATAATGATAATAATAAAAGCCCACAAGATTAAAGGGCTTTAAGGTACAATGTGCTTTTAGCAGCACAGCCCTGTGCAGTATGAGCATTGTTATTACTACTTTAGAGTTAAAGAAGTGTTAGCCCAAAGGCGTTAATAAAAGTAATTACTTACAATTTAAAAATGCTTCAAAGTCTGCAACATTTTTTATGAACGTTATCTCATTTGCATTTCACAACAACTCTATGAGGTGGGTGTTGTTATTGTTCTTGTTTTAAAGATGAGGGACCTGAGTATGATAGAAGTTATAATCTGCCTGTTGTTGTATAGCAAATGAGAGTCAGAGTCAGAATTCAGACTGATTTATTCCGGCACCATCTTGAACTCTTTACATGACATCAAATTCTTCCTTCTCTCAGGCCCTTTCAAATACAAAGTTGTTTTTTTTTTGTTTTTTTTTTGTTGTTTGTTTTTGCACGTGTGTTTTGTCACATCACCATTCTAGTTGAATTCTATCCCACCCTGCCTCCAATATTCCTATACTTCATTGGCATTGTCCTTTTGGTGTCAACTTTAGGGATTCATTGATGTTTAGTATTTTGTTGATGTTCCCTAGTTCCAAACGTCACTATAAAAGGCCAATTGGACTTACAGCCTCTGAATACATAAAATATTTGCATCTTTAGAAAATCTAATCCCTGAGAAACTTTGCTCTGTTTTTTCCCCCTTCTGCAAGTTTATAGATTTAGTTCTTCATTTTCTAAAGTTTGATATGTGATAACTGGAAACATTATATAAAAAGAAAAATATTTCTTTAATAGATGTAGGTTTGTACTACTGTGAGGAAGATTAGGTAGTAATTAATTAAGAATTAAGGTTCATCTAGCAGGCTGGAGCTGGAGAATTCTAAGATGGAATGAAGGAGCAGGAAGGAGTGCCTTGTGCCCTGAGAGAGAGACTCCATTAAGGGTTGACAAAAACTGTTGTTAGCCCTGGGAGATCTCAGAGCAAAGGATACCCTGCATCCTGATTTTCTTGGGATCCTGAGTGGAGGTGGATTTCCAGCAAGAGGAGAAGACCTACAGAGCAGAACCAAGCAGAGGAGGAATTTGAGACCTGGTGGACAGCACCTCAAGTTCACTCACTCTTCTTGGTATCTTGGACCACCTAGGATTTTGGCATCCTGTGAACCTCTTTGGAAAACTGTGAGAATCCTCATAGCCACCCCTCTGATCCATAGCTGTGCTGTTCAAGTCTGGCTGGCACCAGGCTTGAATCAGTTCCCAGAGACTGCACTGCTTCTTGGGGCCCTGCCTGTTAGATCACTTAGATTAGTGTAGAAATAAGTCCTCCCCTTGCCCTGTGGTTTTGCCCTTTAGATTTTAAGTATAGAAATCACTTTCCCACCTTTATTTTAGTTGTACATAATTAAAAACTGTTAACACCTTTTACCTTGCCTGTTGGATTCAAAGCCTCTGGCCCAGGGGTGACAGTTGATCAACAGCCATTTTGTCAGTTAACAGCAGCATAGCTGACCTCTGGTCTTCCTACCCTGGTCTGGTCTCTCCTAAACCCCAGTGTGTGTACCCACAACTATTTAGATTTATTTTAACATCCCTGGTGCCCTCCATTACCTATATTTTCTACAGTCATTTAAATGACCTTCGTCATTTAAAAACCTGTCATCCTTTGAGCAGGTTATTCAAAGTTCCTGGATCTCAGTTTCCTCATCTGTTAAATGAGGGGCTTGGACTAGATTGTATTTGAGTTTTCTTCCAGTTTTAAATTTATATATCCTTGTGAAATGTGGTGTATATTTTAATTGTGTGTGTGTGTGTGTGAGAGAGAGAGAGAGAGAGAGAGACAGACAGACAGAGAGACAGAGAGAGACAGAGAGAGAGACAGAGAGAGGTGGGCAGGCACAGAAAGTACACATGTACAGCCAGGCAATGATATTTTTGGTAGCTTGCTTGGGATTCTTCCATTTGTTCCTGAGTTGCAACTATTATTTCTTCTCTCACTGAGCAAGGTTAAGCGGCAATTCAATGGACAAATACAGAAATATAGATCAGATTTCAGGAGATATCTTTCTTTCTTTGCTCAGAGAGATGATCAAAATTATATTTCAATTTCCTTTCTTCATTTTAGAATTCATATTACATGGTGAAATATTTCCCTTATTCATTTTGTTATATTTTTAAAATTTATCTTTTAATCAAGTCTTATGATATTTTCTTTACACAGGGAAATCCCAATGATGAAAATCAATGTACAAATCCTAATCAACAACTATCTGTAATGTATGGTCTTCTTTGGTCTTTCATACACCTCAATTTGAGGTTCATGAAATTGAAAAAATATATTTTGATAGCTATATTTCAATTTCATTGGTTTCCTTTGTAGTACTAAGGTTTGCTTTGTTCATTTAAAAACATAATTTGGGACAGCTAGGTTGCACAGTGGGTAGAGCACCAGGCCTGGACTTAGAAGGACCCATATTCCAATCTGGCCTCTAGCTGTGTGACCCTGGGCAAATCATTTAATTCCTACTTGCCTAGCCTTCACCCTTCTCTCTTAGATTGTTACCTAGAAAGAAAATAAAGGTTAAAAAAATAGAAACATTATTTTAAGAAGGATTTCTGACCACAGTGGTAAATGCCTGTAATGCCTCTTCCTGTCGAGGCCAAAACATGTTGATGACTTGTGCTTTGTAGTTCTGTGCTGCAACAGGGCTAAACAAAGTGGTAGGAACTATCTGGCACCAATAGAGTGAGCTTGTTGGGGGTGACCAGGAGGTTGAACTAGGGACAAACCAGCTCAATTCAGAAATAAGACAGAACCAAAGCTTCTGGACCAATCAGTATTGGGATCAGGTCTGTAAGTGATTATGACATTTTAGTCTGAAGGAGACCTAATCTAAAAAAAAAGAAAAAGAAAAAATGGGGGATGCTATAGGCTTCACCAAATGACCAAAGGAATCCATGACTCTCTGTCTTGGAGTGTTGTCTGGGGCACTGAGAGCTCAAGTAATTACCCAATATATGTCAGAGGCAGGTCTTGAACTCCAGTATAATATGTTCCCAAAGTCTTCTCCATATCCAACATATGCTGACTTTCTAAAATTTTCCTAAGTCATCTTAGGAAATATCAATCTTGGTGAACACAAGTTTTTATGCATTTTCACACTAGTTGCCTTTTTGCTTCATGATTTCTTATTGAATGATTTAATTAGAAAGGGAAAGAAAGGAACAGATTTAGCAGTGAATCAAATGAACTAATATGAATACCATTAAGTGTACTCCAGGTTAACTTAATATAACCCCCTAATCTACCATCTGTTTTGAAGACCTCTTAGTGTTCAAACTATTCCCAAGCTGTCAGAATTTTATTAGGAAAAAAGCAATTTAGATATACTTTTTCATGGACAAAATAATATATCCTTTCCATTTTAAAACAAACCAATGTGAGTAATTTCCCTCCCAGATCCTTAATATCATTTTTAGAGCCTGATGAAATTTTGTTTAACTTTCTATAGGTCCTGAAGTACTACAAGGGCTGCTTGGGTAACAGTTTCACTTACAGTCTACACTTTAGCTCAAAGGATTCAGATTATGTGGATTCTAATCCTTCAGTGGCCTATAACCCTAAAACCTTGTCAGTCTCTGAAATTCTTTAGACCTTATTTTTCTAAGTTGTAAAATGTGGCAGCATATTATGATGAGAAGAGCCCTGGATTTGAATCTTAGAGGATCTGAGTTCATATCTTGACTCTTCTTTTTGCTTCTTGTGTGAACCTGAAAAAGTTACTTCATTGTCCTGGATCTCAATTTCCTTATCTGTAAATTGAGGGTTATAGGACTGGAAGGCTTTTGTAGTACCTTCCAGTTTGAAATATATCATTTTATTCTGTAAGAACATATGAAAGGGATGGAATGGAATCTTAGGAGTTTTGAAGAACAGAAGAAAAAGAATTAACCAAAATAGATTCCATTCATGAATATCTCCCCCAGTCAATGCTCCCCAAAAGGCAAACGCACAAGCATGTTAGGAGGTGTTAATACCAAAAGGGAAGAAACCATGAGACAAACAGGATATAGCACTCTAGAACAAGCAAAGGACTTGGAAACAAACCTGAAAATAAAGACACAAGTCATCAAGATGAGAATGCACTAAAGAGTTGAATTAACTTATTTCTTAGTGAGAAATGAATTCATTGTGATTTGTCAGTAATTGTGACCAGCCCTGTGTTGGCCTTAGACTACCTCCAGAGATATAACAGCAAAACCTGCTGTGATAGACAACCAGTCAATAAGCAATTATTAATGGCTGATTATGTGCTTGCACTCATGTGGCTCTACCATAGGTTGGGTACAAATAGCCTAGAGAAACACTTGGGAGGGAGATATCTCTAATTATGACCTGAACTAAGTTCTTTAAATACAAAGAAATGCCAAATTTATAGATGTGTATACAGTCCTTCCCCATAAGTAATATATAATCTAGTTGGGGAAATGCAAATGGTCAGGAACATACAAGATATACATAGGGTCTTCAATATGTTATTGTAGTTTTTAGCAGTTAAAACTAAATACAAAGTATGTGAAAAGTCACCTGAAAAGGAAAGGTTTTAGTAGTTAGGGGATTGGAGAAAGACCTTTTACAGAAGCTGAGCTTTTGAGCTAAATTTTAAAGAAAGGTCAGAGGCACTAAAAGGTAGATTTGAGCCAGCATGAATTATTTTTGGAGATCTGGCTTAAATTTTTAGTATGGGCATTTACATGTCAGAAATCTTCAATCAAGGGGGAAGCTAGGTGGCTCAGTGGATTGAAAACCAGTCTTAGAGATGGGAGGTCCTGGATACAAAATTAGCCACAAATACTCCCTAGTTGTGTGACACCAGGAAAGTTATATAACCCCCATTTCCTGGTGCTTACTGCTCTTTTGTTTTGGGCCCAGTAAATGTATTGACTCTTACATGAAAGATAAGGGAAGAAAGGAGAGAGAGAAAGAGAGAGAGAGAGAGAGAGAGAGAGAGAGAGAGAGAGAGAGCTGTCTCTTATACAC
>NW_025354063.1:0-2934 GCF_016433145.1 Gracilinanus agilis
GAAGGAAGGAAGGAAGGAAGGAAGGAAGGAAGGAAAAAGAAGGAGGAAGGAAGAAAGAAAAGATATCCCAGTGATTCTAAGATGGAAGGGAAAGGTTTTTTTTTTAAAGAAATTATCTTGGATCATTGGATTAAAAGCTAAGTCATTCATGGTTAATCATAGCATGAGATGTCTGTTGCTGTGTACAGTGTTCTCCTGACTCTGCCCACTTCACTTTGCATCAGTTTATATAAGTCTTCCCAGGTTTTTCTGAAACCATCCTGCTGCACAATAGTATTCCATCGCAATCATATATCACAACTTGTTCAATCACTCCCCAACTGATTGGCATCCCTCTAATTTCCAATTCTTTGTTACCACAAAAAGAGCTGCTAGAAATATTTTTGTATACGTGGGTCTTGGAAATTCAAAGAAAGTTTTGATCTCTTTGGGATCTAGACATGGTAGCCATATTGCTGGATTCAAGGATATGCACAATTTAATAGCTTTTGGGGCATGTTTCCAAAATGCTTTCCAGAATGGTTGGACCAGTTCATAGGCTTGACCTGTTTTCCTACAGCCCCTCCAGCATCTTTCATTTTCCATTTTTGTCATCTTAGCTAATCAGATGGGTTTGAGGCAGGAACTCAAAGTTGTTTGTTTTCTTTTTCTCTAATTATTAGTGACTTAGAAGCTTTAACAAAGCTTTATTATGCTATCTACATGTTAGCAGTGCTCATGATGAGTTCAATAACCCTGTCACAGATGGAAAGCTGCTATTAGATTCCTGTTTTATACAAGAGAAAACCAAAATCTAAAGATAAATAACTTGCCCAAGGACAAAGAACAGGCCAACGCCAAGTGTGAGCACTGCCCTGGCAGCCCCTCCATCTCAATGCTTTCAGACCCCTTCTTGGACTGAGCCTCCTTTTCTCCTTGTAAGCTCAGCAGAGCAGGAAATCTAAAAATAAGGAGATAATAAGAGGGAGCTGATACTAATTCCATCAGCTGGTAATTATAGCTTGCAAAGGGGAGAGGAGGAAGCAGAGGGGTTTCAGTCTCTTTTCTCCCCAAATTGCATCCTTCCCCCACCCAGATGCCCCAGAAGTCAGCCTGTAATAACAGCCCCCACCATCTCCCTACCTTAAATGTACCTCAAACTCTTGACAACACTGGGCAGGGATGATCATGAACTTGACCTAACCTTGTCTTCCAGGCAACATACATGTGATGACAGGGATAAGCTCTTGCTTAAGAGATAAATCCAACTGTCGGGGTTCAGAAAAATAATTTTAATAATAATAGCAGGCACTTATATAGTGCTTTAAGGGCTGCAAAACTCTTTATAAATGCTAGTTTTATTGTTTTGACAGTGGGACTAAAGATGGCTGCATTCATTCAATCATCTAATAGCCTAATCTATTATGAAAAATCTAATTCATTACAGAACAAGCTAACAGATAATAATTCTCTGTCCTGAGCCCTCTGCTTTTTTCTCTCCATACACACACATTCTCTCTGTGTCTCTGTGTCTGTCTGTCTGTCTGTCTCTCAGAGGGCTCATCAACTGAGTCAATGAGCATTTTAAAAATTTTAAAAAAATTAAAAAAAAAAACAAACAATCTTCCCTTCCATCTTGGAGTCAATACTGTGTATTAATTCCAAGGCAGAAGAGTGGTAAGGGTAGGCAATGGGGGTTAAGGGACTTGCCCAGGGTCACACAGCTGTGAAGTGTCTAAGGCCAGATTTAAATCCAGGACCTCCTATCTCCAAGTTTGGCTCTCAATCCACTGAGCCATGTAGGTGGTCCCCTAGTAACAACTCTTAAGACATAAGAGCAGTAAAGGCCAGGCAATGGGGGTTAAGTGACTTGTCCAGAGTCATACAGCTAGGAAGTGCCGAAGGCTAGATTTGAACCCAGAACCTCCTGTCTCTAGGCCTGTCCCTCTCTCTACTGAGCCACTTACTTTCTTTTCTAAGAGGACCATTGACATTGTGGATGATGTCTTAACTTGCTATGAACTGGATTTAAGTGAGGCAGAGTTGCACAAAGTCATCAGCCTCCCTCTCTCTTCCAGTCATTGAAGTCCCACAGCAAGACAAAAGTCAAGATGGACTGGCTGGTGATAGCCTGGGATGCAGTGGATGACTTTGACTCCTTCAATGTCTGACCAAACTCTAAGTGCTCCCCAGCTTCCTTCTCCTTCATGGCCATTGGAACAAATTGTCCTCAGCTACTTATTCCACTGGGGAGCGTCTTCTAATGCTTGAGGTATTTGCCCCCAGATGCCTGGTGGGTTGAGAGCTGTCAGATACTCTCAAAGAGAAGACTTGTCCATCTGCCCGAGCAGTTTTACTGGGATGTGGCCACTGCACATGCTACAGCTTCTTGGAGCCACAGGTGAGAGCTGGGTGATAGGTGGACACCAGAGGTGGATGAGCAAACTGGAAAAGAGCTCAGCAAGCCCTCATCCTGGGGGTTCTAGTTGTCCCCAAACACCCCATAGACCCCAGACAATTTTGGTAACCTAATTGGGCTCCCTGCCTCCATTCTTTTTCCTTATTCTATTCATCCATACAACCAACAAATTGATATTTTACATACAGGACCAGAGTTTTAGAGCTGGAAGGTATCTTAAGAGGTCATCTAGTCTAACTCTCCCATTTTTCAGGGGAGGAAATTGAGGCCAGAAAAGAAAAATGACTTGTCCAAAGTATCTCAGATGGCATTTTTCCTTTTTTTTCTCCCAATTTTCTTCTTTTAATAATGAATTTGATAAATATCAACAAACATGAATATTTCAACTATATAAAGACCATTTAAAAAAAGGATGATATATGAAACTATGAATATTATAACCAGATTATTTCTTTTTAAAAAGAATATATTTTGGAAATATGTTTATATGATAGCAAATGTATAACCAATGTTAAATTGCTCTCAGGAAGGAGGAA
>NW_025354064.1:0-9994 GCF_016433145.1 Gracilinanus agilis
GGTAGGGTGGGTGGGTGGGGGGGTTGCCTGCGCTCTCAAGTTGTCAGTTCCTTCTGTTAGAAAGAATTTTCAAAAGAACACCTACATGTTTTCCATTGCAGAGGAGAATTAACAAGGTAATCAGCAACCAAGATGGGGTCTGCGTCCTGTCCCCTCCAAAAAAATTATTTCCCGATAACCCTCAAAAAAAAAAAAAATCCAGCTAATGTTATCTGTACTGTAGCAGAGGAAGAAGGCACCAGCGACCGACCGCAACCTGCAGCAATTAAAACGCAACCCCGCGGGGCTCCAAAAGTAGTAGCAGTAACAGTAGCAGTAGCAGTAGCAGTAGCAGCAACAGCAGCAGCAGCTGGGGGTGAACCGAGGCTTTTTTTTTTTTTTTTTTTAATAACCTGTGAAGCCCAAGACTTGGGCCCACCCCCTAGCTAGCCTGTCCTACTTTGCTGGAGACTTAGGGCAAGAGAACTGCTCCCTTCTGAGAGCAAAGGTCTGAAGGCGGGAGAGAGCCCAGAGAAAGGAACGAGAGGAAGAAGGAGGAAAGAGTCCCGTGAAATCAGCACACTGAACGCACCCTGGAGTCTTGAGGAATCAAGAACCACCCCGGGAAAAGGGGGAATTGAGGGAACCCGGGGCGCGAGGCAGAGAGCTCCCCTCCCGTCTCGGGCTCAATCCTCCGGGGTTCAGACGGGAAGATGAGGAGTGGGCGGCCAGAGGGGCCAGGGCTGCACTCGCTCTAGTGCGCTGCGCATCTTCACCTCTCCAGCCGGCAGATCTTAGCCTCCTGGCGCTCGCGCCCCAATTCAGGCTCGCGCACCGGCTCGGGCTCGCGCTCCGGCTCCGGCTCGGGCTCGCGCTCCTCCTCCCGCGGTAGCTCCATATTGCCTCCGGGCTCCAGCAGCTTGCCTGTGGTCCCGCAAGGTGGCTCCAGACCACCGCCAGTCCAAAGGGTCCGATGCCTCTTCCCACAGGTTACACTCGCGTCCGACCGGCTGGTGGTCCCAAGAGCCAACCATCCCAGGTAGCTGCCCAGCGCCCGGAGTCTCACCATAGCAGCAGTGGCTGCATCACACCACGACCCTGATCTCTCCTTCCCACCTCTGCCCATCGTGACCTTAGTGTCCGCATACTTGGACCTTTACCAAGATGGCCGCCCAGCCTGTTTTCCTGCTGCCGCAGCCATCTTGTTAAAGGAAGCTATCAGCTTCCTTACCCCTTTGACCCCCATTTTTGGCACCTACACCCTCCACCCTTCTGGACCACAGCTGCTGCCTTCCTAACCACCTGCTGTGCCTTTGCAGGCATACAATTGGGACTGCTTCCTTCAGAGTCCCAAGGCACTCAAATCATCTCCTTCCAGGGATTAAAGTAGCATTCCTTTAATTTTTAAGTCAGGTAGCTAATAAATAAGATTATTGATCAGAGCCAGAAAGACCCTTTAGAGAACCTCTGGTCCAATCCCTTGTTTTTCACTTGAAGAAACTGAGTCCCAAGAAGGTCGTGACCTATAGGTATAAAGTGGAAGAACTAGGATCTGAACTCAGGTCTTCTGACTCTAGTTCTTGCTCTCTCTTCACCAAAATAGGCTGTCCCCATCCTCTTCCCACAAAATTCACATTATTGTTGATAAATTAAGTCGACCAATGAGCACTTCCTTTGGCAAAATAGATAGCAACCTTTCCAGAGGAACTTAGAGGTGTGGTCTATTTTTACCTAAAAATAAAATCTCCTACCCCAGGTCTGAGCTAGCTAACATCTTAAACTTAAAGCAATTTAATAGTCCTTAAAAATGTAGTGGCAGCTATGCCATATGCCCAGTTAGGAAGAAAAGATATTTTAGTCTGAGGTTTGTAGAATTCATGGTGTGAAATAAGTATTGTGTTAATGGTAATAATGTTATTACCCTAGAAATGTTGTGGTTTTTTTTTTTTTTAATTTTAAACAGATGTTGCAGTCATACAGTTCTTATATAAATTAACATCTTATTTTTTCTCCCCTGGTTGTTGAAGTTACAATGTTGCACCTTAACTCTGTCAGTTCCCTTACAGGGAAAATGTTTAAAATGGCCAGAATTGGATTAAGCAGCATCTGTAATATCTAAGGATAATAATAGCTGATTTTTATGTTGCACATTAAATAATACATTTACATTATCTCGTTTGATTCTCACAACAACCCTCTCTGTTATTATCTCTAGTTTTGCAAATAAAGAAACTGGTGTCTTGAGTTTGATGAGGTCTATCTTAATTGTCAAAGACTAGATCCTGAGCAGGAGAGAAAGCAGAGGAGTGTTAGGTTATGGCAGGAAATAAAGGTACAGAATATGGAAGAAACTTCTGGGAGCTGAAAACCAGTCTGTTTTGTATGATAAAAATGGCCATACCATTCAGTAGTAAAAACTGGGTTTCCCTTATTGCAATAATAGAGTTAAGGTCAAGCACAGGCTCTATCCTGCCTCTCTTACTTATTACCTGTGTGGCCTTAGACAAATCATTTAATCACTTTGAGTATCAGTTTCCTTATCTGTAAAATAAAGAGATTGGCCTGGATGGGTTCTAAACTTCCTGCTGTTTCCAAATTTATGATCCTGTGATCCCCCAGGCTAGAACTTTCCAATACAGCTGGGTATTAGTTGATTTATAGTATGCTTAAGGCTAAGCTGAACCTGGGTGGAGCTAAGAATTTGCTCTGTTGCCAAAGGCTCAGAAAGAAACTACAGATCCAGAAATAAGTCAAAAGGGTAACCTAGGTTTATTGGTAATGATCATTCACAGACTTAAATACACAGTACTACCACTCCAAAAAAGGGGATAATCTTTAATGAATACAGACTGACTCCTACACTCACTTCCCACCTAACATATATGTTCAGACAGACTTGTCAAACACTGTGCTCAGACTGGGCATTAGGAGAGCAGGTGCTTTTACATAAACAAATCTTTCCATGTACACAAGGAAAAGCCTAAGAAAGAATAGTCTTCCAGTTCAGCATTGAAACAAAAGCAATTACATACATGCATGTATGTGTACATATATATAGTAGTTTGGCAAAGTCGAAAGAGGGTCTACCTATAAGTAAAGAACTAAGTTCCTGTGCCCAAAGGGCTTTAAAAGAATGCCTCTCCTTTGATTCAGCCATACTGTTGCTGGGTTTGTACCCCAAAGAGATAATAGGGAAAAATAATGTGTACAAAAATATTTATAGTTGCACTCTTTGTGGTGGCAAGAAACTGGAAAACGAGGATATGCCCTTCAGTTGGGGAATGGTTGAACAATTTGTAGTATCTGATGGTGAGGGAATACTATTGCGCTCAAAGGAATAAAGAACTGGAGGAATTCCATGTGAACTGGAACAATCTCCAGCAAAAAGAGCAGAACCGGAGAACATTGTACACAGAGACGAATACATTATGGCACAATCGAATGTAACAGACTTTTCTACCAGCAGCAATGCAATGACCCAGGACAATCCAGAGGAACTTATGAGAAAGAGCACTATTCACATCCGGAGAAAGAACTGTGTGCACAGAAATGCAAAAGAAAAACATATTTGATCACATGGTTCAATGGGGATGTTGACTTTAAATGATCACTCTGTTGCAAATATTTATAATATGAAAATAGGTTTTGAACAATGATACATGTAAAACCCAGTGGAATCGGCTCCAGGAGGGGGAGGGAGGAGAGGAGGGAAAAAACATGAATCATGTAACCATGGAAAATATTCTAATTTAACTAAATAAATGTTTTCAAAAAGAAGAACTAAGTTCCATGTCTTGCTTCTCTCACATAATATCCAAGTAACCATGGATGAGTTTGTGTTTATTTGGTTTTTTTTTTTTAACTCTAAGTAACTCAAGCAAATCTTTAGTTCAAAGCATTATAGATTTAGAGCTGAAAGTTCCCAGAGATTATCTAGTCATTTGAGAGTCTAGTCATTGAAAATGCAGTGTGCTAGCTAGCAGCCCAGAAGTTGCTTCTTCTAGTGGAAAGGCTATTGAGCTGGAAAGTAAAAAGGCCTGCTCCAGACCTGACCCTGTTTTTAATTGGCAGTATGGATTATTTAACCCTCCTGAATTTCAGCTTCCTTATTTTGCAAATAAGGAAGCAGCCCCAGAGAAGCTAAATGAATCACCATGGTCATCCTTCTGTGTTAAATAGCAGAGAAAGGATGTGAATCCAGGTTCTCTGACCCCACCTTTAGTTGGTCACCAAAGGGCTTCTCAAACTCCATCAGCAATTACAGCTGAGTTGCTAATCTACATTAGTTTATGAGAGTTTTAACTGGATGGAAAGCACCTTATGAAATCACAGATCTGAACCCAAAGGGAAAAAATAGTGATAAATGGCCATGATATATACACTTCCCTACACTCTCTGAATAAAAGAGCACGGGATTTAACCAACACAGTCTGTCTACAAAGAAAAGAGGGTGTGGGGGGAGCTTAGGAGTTCTAAAAAGGCATTGTTCTGTGTTACCATTCATGTCACACACCCCTACCAATACAAATCCTCTAGCAAGCCCTATTGCATGGTACAGCTTGCACAGTGCACTCTCTGCATTTTATTCATGACGATTTCAGATTGTCATTTGACTGAACTGGGCCTTGTTTATCCTTTTGTTCTGTGCTTCAGCTAGTAAACATAGGCACTCAGTCTATTATAATAAAAAAGATTTTTTTTTCCTTTTCTCTCCCTTCAAAATATGACTTACTTTGAAATGTTGTCTTCCACCAGAAAGGCAAAGATAAAAGTTAAAGTCCAACAATCCTCTAGGAGTGGTTAATCACTAATAGGAATTTTCTTAGAACAATAAAAAGTAAAATTAAGCAAGCACTTGGCAAGATATTAGTTATTGTACAAATAGTGCATATTAATAACTTAAGAGGAATGACATTAAAAGAATGTTAATTGAGCAACCCATACCTCTACAGAGGTGAGATCTTTGCCTTCCCTAGGGCCCTTGGCTCAGGAATTTCAGGTATGGCAAAGCCAGTAGCTAAGTGTATGGAGAAAGCTAACCACAAGCTTATTTATAATTCCATTGAATACAATTTTTATCCCTAGAGAAAGGGATGATTGAAATGTTTTGATTATCCTTAAAAGTATATAGATTACTCTTACTCAGAAGTAAAGTCTAATAGCTGAAAATACAGTGGGTCTAGCTAGCAAACAGGCAGTAGTTTCTTTTTGTGGAAAGAATACTGAGCTGAGAAGTAAAAGGACCTGGTTCTAGACCTGAACCTGTTTCTAATCAGCTGGATGATCTCAAGCAGATCATTCACTTTCTTTGAGTTTCACCTTCTTCATTTATAAAATGAGAGGGTTGGACTAAAACCGGAGGGGCTTAACCTATTTTCTATAATGGATGCCTTTGGCAGCCTGATGAAGTCTGTGGATCTCTTTGGAGAACAATGTTTTTAAAGGCATAAAAGAAAAGAAAAGAAAAAACAGAATTACAAAAGAAGTCAATTATATTGAATTAAAGATGTAATCTTCCCCATCCCCCCCCCAAGTTCATGTATCCCCTAAAATTTCTCTATGGATCACACTCCTGGACACTTCAGGTTAAGAATCCCAGGACTAGAATTATCTTTAAAGTCTTTTCCATGTCTGAAATTGTCTAAACCTCTGAGTTTAGAAAAAGCCGAACTATGCTGGCTTCCTTTTTCTTATCTAGCATGGGTTTTAACTTCTGATAACAAAAGACTACAAAAGGAGCTTTTTAAAGTGTATTTGAGGGGGCAGCTGGGTAGCTAAGTGGATTGAGAGCCAGGCCTGGAGATGGAAGGTCCTGGGTTCAAATATGACCTTAGATACTTCTTAGTTATGTGACCCTGAACAAGTCACTTAAACCCAATTTCCTAGCCCTTACTGCTCTTCTGCTTGGTATCCAGTCAAGATAGGAGGCAAAGGTTTAAAAAAAAAAGTATTTTTGAGGCAGGAAAGATGGAATTCAGAAATACAGCACAGAACTCAAGTAAGTGTATATAGGATCTGAATTTCTGGGTTAATGTGCCCTATGAGAAAGGTTCTGCTTAAATAAGACTTTCCCAGCATAACTATCTAATGAGTCTTTCAGAGTTGGAGAGAGGTGCCTTGAAGAGTCTACCCATGTGAACTTAGAGAACAGCAACATGAGGAAGCAGCTAACAGAGAAGGAAAGAGCTGTAAAATAAATCTTCCTTAAGACACAAGAGTAATTTCATCCTTCTAGGTGCCAGATCATATTTTCACTGCAGTATGTATAAAAAATGGGGAAACTCATCTACAAAGATGACAGCAATTTTTTAGTAATGGAAAAAGTAACATCTGCTTCTCAATGTGTTTTTCTCATTTAAAGGTTTGAAGTTATTATTCTAAAAATAATAAATATATAATATAAGTAAATCCAGGAATTACTATCTGAAAGGAGGGAGGATATCAAATACTTGAAAGGGGAGTAGGGAGGAAGACATTATTATTATTATCCTCAAAATAGTGGGGGAGAAAATATCAGCAAGCTCCAATTCAAATGCTGAATTTCTTAACCTCTATAAAATCTTATGAAAATAATTATATGCTTTTCAAGGGCATCCTTGATGAAACTATCAGAAGGGTGACAGGCCAGCTTTTCAGGTGAAAAGTACACTACAGCAGTGCACATCTTTGCCATCAGGCAGTTGTAAAGTTGTAAAGAAAACAAGATCCCTCTGTGTTTAGATTGTTTATGGTTTTCGAAAAGGATTTTATTGGTACAACAAAATGCTACTGTGAAGGTCTTGCTCTAACAAATCTCCAATACATGTGCTGAAATTATACAAGACTCCTTGACAAATATAAAGGAGAAAACTGTGACAACCCTGATTACTAATATTGAATAAGATATAAGCCAGGGAGACACATTCCCCTCAAAAAGTTTTTGCCATTGTCTTGGTGGTGCCCAGAATAGAGTCCAGATAGTAGAGGGATTTTGTATACCTGATGAGGTCCTTCGGCTGTACCTTTCTGAAGTTGACATCATGCTAATTCCATAAAGCTCCACTAGAATGATGCTCCTAAATGAGATCTATAACCAATCAAAGGAGTTAAACTATAGGAAAAACCATGTAGATAAAGAATGCTGAATTTTCAGAATATGATATGCAGTTGAATGGACAACCCATAGAACCAGAACATATATCTTAGACTCTGCAGCAAGTGGATAATAAATTGGGCCAAGAATCATATAAGAGCAGAAGAGAGGACTAGATTGTCTTTGGGATATTGTGATAATAATAAACTAGCCAACATTAACAGAACATCTATAATGTGCCAAGTACTATGCAAAGACTTTATGAATACTATCTCATTTCATACTATGCTTTCAATAATCCCAAGTTTCCCCTCAGAAAAAAAAATTATCATTTTAACATTAATATTCTTCAAATAAGGCTGTATGTACAAAGGAAAACTACATCCTCAAAATAACTAAAATTACTTAAACCAAAACAGCAATGGAGAGGCTAATGAAGAGGTCCAAATATTAAGAAAGAAAAAGCATGAAAGGCATTAATAGAGAAAAGTATAACAGGAAAAGGAAGTAGATTCGATTATACAGTAAAAGAAAGATCTAACCAATGAAAAGTCCATGCCATTCATTACGTGCCCAAGCAATATTATGAGATCTAGAGATCTTTGGAATATTCGAAGGACTTCTTCTGCATGATGTTCAGAAAGACATGAAAAGGGTCACAAGGATAAAAAGATATTAATGGGTGACAATGTGTATGACAAATTGTATGCAATCTGTGATAGTGGCTATCAATACCCAATAGGTGCTTAATAAAAACTTATTGAATTATTGGAAGGATTATCCAAGTTAATTAGTTTACAGATCCATCAAAGTATTGAAGTAATAATTACATTAAACCTGGTAACTTTGACTTTTATTTGATTTTACCAGTTTCTCTAGAATCATTATAAGATGGCTTCTACATATAGATCAGTTAGAGTTCCAAAACACTGGAAAATTTCATAAGACTTAGGGATTGTTTGGGGAATGGCTGAACAGATTGTGATATATAAATGTAAAAATGGATATTATTGTGACATAAGAAAGAGGTGACGAAAAAGTTTCAGAGTAGCTTAGAAACACTTCAATGATTCAAGACCAAGAGAACTATTTGTATCATACCAACAACTTAACTCTGAAAAACTTAAAAAAATCTAATCAAAGTAATGATAGATCAGACTCCAGGACATTGATGATGAAGCAGACTCTCTACTCCTGATAGAAAACTGATAGGCTCAAGGGGCAAAATGAGACATATTTTTGGACATGGTAAATGTGCTAATTTGCTTGGCTTGAGAATGCTTACTTGTTACCAGTGTTGTTTCTCTGCTTTTAAAATATAAATATTTATATTAATATATCAATATTATTAATATACTCATTAGTATATTTATACATAAATATGCATTTTTAGTATAAAGGTTATTTTCATTCCAATTAAATTTTAGCCTTTTTTTGTCTCCAGCCCTTTATTCAGTGTAATATTGATAGCATTATGGTCTGAAAAGGATGCATTTGATATTTCTGCTTTTCTGCATTTGCTTGTGAGGCTTTTATGTCCTGTTATGTGATCAATTTTTGTGAAGGTGCAATGCGCCCCTGAGGAAAAGTTATATTCCTTTCTATTTCTATTCAGTTTTCTCCAGAGGTCTATCAAGTCTAACTTTTCTAAAATCTTATTTGCTGCCTTAATTTCTTCATTTTTTTGTTTGATTTATCTAATTCTGAGAGGGGAAAATTAATATTCTCTGCTAATATGGTTTTATTGTCTTTCTTGTAACATGTAATTCCTACTTTAGGAATTTAGATGCTATGCCATTTGGTATATATATATGTATGTATATATATGTTTAATATTAATATTACTTCATTGTCTATGGTTCCTTTTATCAATATGTAATTTTTGTCCTTATCTCTTTTAATTAGGTCAAATTTCACTTTTGATTTGTCTAAGACTCTAAGATCATATTTGCCACCCCTGCTTTTTTAACTTTAGCTAAAGCACAATCGATTTTGCTCTCTTTACCTTTACTCTGTACGTATCTCCCTGCTTTAAAAGAGTTTCTTGGGAGCACCTGGGTAGTTCAGTAGATTGAGAGCCAGGCCTAGAGATGGGAGGACCTGGGTTCAAATCTGGCCTCAGACACTTCCCAGCTGTGTGACCCTGGGCAAGTCACTTGACCCCCATTGCCTACCTTCAACATTCTTCTGCCTTGGAGCCAATACACAGTATTGACTCCAAAACAGAAGGTAAGGGTTCAAAAAAAATTAAATTAAAAAAATTATTTTAAAAGAGTTTCTTATAGATAGCATAGTGAGGAATTCTGGTTTTTAATCAATTCTGTTATCCTCTTGCATTTTATGGATGGGATGAGTTCATGCCATTCACATTCAGAGTTATGATTACTATGTTTCCCTCATCTTATTTTTCCCATTTATTCTTCTCTTTCTCTCCTTTCATCCTTTTTCCTGTTCACATATGTTTTTGTTTCAGTTTACCCTCATCTCCTTAAGTTCATCCTCCTTTTCATCTCTCCCTTCCTTTTTTTGGTTCCCCTCCTTTTCTTACTTCCCTATTGGTTAAGAGAGATTTCTTATACCTAAGTGTGGATGCTATTCACATTTTGTGCCAATTCCAGTGAGGGTAAGGTTAAGCACTGCCCATGACCCCTTCATCTTCCCTTCCACTATAGTGATTCTTCCATGCCTCTTCATGTGAGATAATTTTCCCCCAACTTTCTCTCCTTTTCTCTTTCCTCATTGTATTACTTTCTTATCCCATGATTTAAAAATAAATAAATAACATTCCATTACATTCAACTTATTCCCTGCTCTCTGTCTATATATGCTCCTATTCATTGCCCTAAAAGTGATAAAGTTAAGCATCTTCAGTATCTTAAGCATCCTAAGTACTTTAGGTATCCTTCAGGTATCATAGATATCTTAAGCATCTTAGTAATATAT
>NW_025354065.1:0-2242 GCF_016433145.1 Gracilinanus agilis
AATAATATATAATATATAAAATAATATGGTATATATCATATGATACATAATAAAATAATTGATATGGCATAAAATTATTATATAATGTAATATATAATGATGTGCTAGATTAGATAATATATAATAACAAAATAATATGATATGTAATATATGCTATAATAAAATAATGTGATATGGTATAGTATATTATATGGTGTAATATGTAATGATATGATATAATAAAATAATATTGTATGTGATGTATGACACAATAAAATAATCTGATATGGCATAATATCTGATATAATATATAATGATATGATATAAGATATATGATATAATAATAAAATAACATGTGATATAATATATAAGTAGTATAGTATGACATGATATAAAAATATGATATAGTTTGATATATAATTAATATAGTATAATAATGATTACTAATACACAATAGAAGTTATTAACCTGACAAATAATACCCATATAATATTACTAATAATCAATAGCATAGTTTTACGGGGAAAGATCAGAGCTCGGATCCAGAAGCTCTCAATTAGAGTCTCCCCTCTGTGACTAAGCTGTCCCTGGGGCACCTACAGCACTTTTGGATGTAAAATCAGGGCGCTTGACAAGGTGGCCTCTGAGGTGCCTTCCTGATGGCTCTCTCTATCATCACACAAGCCTACTCTGTAAAGTGGCAGAAGAGATCAGGTGGTCCCAGGTAGGTGGGAAGCTGAAGGGATCCTATAAATCTCTATCTCCACAGGAGATTTATGGAGATAGATAGATGGGAGGAAGTGGATGGGGACGGGGAGGGGGAATGACTTATGATTTCTGTCTTCACAGCCTTGCCCTAGTTGTTGGAGATTACTTTGCTGCCGCTGTTTGTTTGAAGCCTCGGCAAATGTAGAAAGATGAACTCAGGGCCTGCATCAGGGGCTGTGATTTTCCGAGGTGGAGATCATTAATATGAATAATTACTGTGTGGGATAAGTATTTATCAACCCTTCCTCAGTGGAGGGTGGGCCGGCCTCAGGGACACAGCTAAGAGCCGGGGAGGCTGGTGAATCAGAATCACCAGTCAGGATGTGAATGATGATGGGGAAGGGATCTGAAGCTGTGATCTCCTATTCCCCACAGACCCTGCCTCCTGCCCCCTAGAAAAGTTTGCCTGTTCAATTAGTTTAATTACATGGTGGGGAAGAGTATTTTCAAACAGTGGAAACAGCTGGGCCATGATCACCCCTACTCCTGGCTTGAAATCTTTTAGGCACTGTGGCCATGAAAGAGTGATGTGAGGATCAGAAAGGTGTGTTTCAGAGAGATGCCTCAATTTGGTCCTGATGCCTAGAATCAGTGATGTCCTCTTCAGAGCACTGTAAGGTGATGCGGTTATTGTTAAATATTGCTCTCCAGAAACATTTCCTTTGAGTGTGTGTGTGTGTGTGTGTGTGTGTGTGTGTGTGAGAGAGAGAGAGAGAGAGAGAGAGAGAGAGAGAGAGAGAGAAAGATGGAGAGAGAGAGAGATGGAGAGACAGAGAGAGATGGAGAGACAGAGAGATGAAGAGACAGAGAGATGGAGAGAGAGAAAGACAGAAAGAGAGATGGAGAGAGAGACAGAGAGAGACAGAGAGACAGAGAAAGAGACAGAGAGACAGAGACAAAGACAGAGAGAAAGGCAGAGAGATAGAGAGACAGAGAAAGACAGAGAAAGAGAGAAAGAGAGGGATATGGAAAGGCAGAGGGAGAGGGGAAATAGAGAGGAGAGAGAGAGAGAGAGAGAGAGAGAGGAGAGGGGATGGAAGGAGAAGAAGAAGAAGATAGAAGAAGAATGTATGATGGAAAGATCAATTTTCAACAGGCCAGGCAAAAGGAATAAAACAACCTCCAATCAATAATAAGAGAAGGAGGATCTCAACATGGATCCTATGGACTTCTGGCATCAACTCAGATTGGGGGAGACTCCAAAACACTCCAGAACACTGTTGGGGAAGCTTCCACTTCGTAGGGAGTGGAATGGGCTAGGAAGTTCACCTGATATCCATTTTTACACCCTCCCAATTTTTGGTGCTCTTGGATAATGGCCCTAGTGCCTCATCCTAGTATAGCCCTGGGCAGAGGTGTCATTCTAGTTTTGTTAAGAATTAGGTAAGTGGCTCAGTGGATTGAGAGAACCAGGCCTAGAGATGGGAGGTCCTAGGTTCAAATTTGGCCTCAGATACTTCCTAGCTGTGTGACCCTGGGCAAGTCACTTAACCCC
>NW_025354066.1:0-3536 GCF_016433145.1 Gracilinanus agilis
CGCTCGCAGCAGCTGCGCTGCAACCCCCCCTCCCCAGCCAAGGCCACCCCCCAACGTCCTCTCCCCCTGCCTGGGGCGGAGGCCCGAGGGCCTGGACTGGGGGGGGGGGGAGGCCCCGGGGACAGGCTTTTAATTAATGCATTTTATTATCTCTGGAGGAGATTCGGGATTTTGACTAGAAAGAGGATTTGGGGAAAGGGGGGGGGTTCCCTTCCTCCTCCTCCTCCCGAAATCGGGTTCCCCCGGGCCCACAGTGCCCGGGCACAGCCAGCGTTTACCTTCGGCCTCCTACACTGTTTTAGAAACAAGATGGACTGGAGGTGGGACCGCCTGACTTTGGGGTGGGTTTTATTTTGGGGGTGTGTGTATGTGTGTGTTTTAAGTCGCGGGAAGAGTGGGGAGCCTCGGCGCGGGATCTCTTGGAGCTGCAATCCAGGGATACCCTCGATCTCCCTCTCCTTCCTCCTCCTCGTCTACCCCTGCACCCCCCAGCCATTTCGGAGCAGAGGAGAACAGGATTTCCAAATTAGCATTACGCTGCAATCATTGGGCTTTGCTGGAAGGATGCAGACCGATCTCGGCTTGGAGCTTCTCTCTTTCCTCCCCATTTTCTCCCCGCACCCCTTGCTTTTGAAGAAAGGGCTTTCCGCTCCCTCTTTTTTGTAATTGTCCAGGGCATGTCAAACCTATCTCCCCATACTTTCCCCAAACTCGAATGAGTCGCTTTCTACATTCATTTTTTTTTCTTTATTAAAGGTCCTGGGACTGGTGACGGCCAATCAGCGTGCAGCTTCCATTCGGTCGCTTCTACCCCCCAAAGCACCGGGTGCTGCTTCTCGGTTACACTATTACAGTGAAGGGGGGAGGGAGCAATGGGTGTTTTTTTTTTTTTTTCTCTCTCTCTCTTCCCCTCCTTCCTTCCTTCCTTCCTCGCTCCCTCCTTGCCTCCTCCTGGCTGAAGAGGCTGCCTCTCTTGCTTCTGCTTCCCGGTGGTTCGTCTCATATTGGGGGGTATTTGGGGGGTTTGTAATTGGGCCGTGGTGCGGTAATTGGCTGATTCAGGGCGCCAGGGCCCCTGGGCCAATCAGCGCGAAGCTTCTATGGGGCTTGAGTTATTAGACGCGGATCTCCAAACATCCGTCATCAGACAAGCCAAGGAGAGGCCAACATTCAGGGAGCCATTTTTCTGCCATGGAATTAAATGGCCAAGTGGGTTTTCCTTTGTTCCAAAAGGGGGAACGCTTTTCCTTTGACTCCACCATCCAGTGCAGGATTGCCCCGTGTCTTGTCCAATGTTGGTCACCAATGCTAAAGGACCGATGGAAGAAGGAAGACTGCATTTTTAAAAAATGATTTTGGATTTTGCTTTTTTTTTTTTCCTCCTTATGACCTGGAATCCATCTTTGTCTTGTATAACTAGGTCATTGCCCACCATTAATGTCAGCAGTTTAAAAATTTTGAATCCAAAAAAGATCTAAGTAAATGACATATTTATTTACTTTTTTCCTTTTTCTGGTTTTTGGCTGGGGGCGTGGGGAGGGGTTTTGTGCTGTCTAATCTGTATCCTCTTGACTGAACAATAAATTTTTTAAATATATATAATTTCCTCTATTAAACACTTAAACCTGGCCATCTTTATTAACTCCTCTCCTTCTCTCTTAACAAGGTAATGTTTTAAATGTAGAGTTTTAGGAAATATTTTATTCTGGCTGTACTAAGTCAAAAAAAAAACCTGTAAGCCATTAATGCTGTTTTTCTTTTAAATTCTGCTCTGTTGTAAGTACCCAATCCATTCTGTCCTTAATTTAAGTGCAGTGTTCATGTGAATGTTACGGAAATGTTCTAATTTCGGAGCCTTCGTCTATCTGCATGTCTGTTTTTGTTTCTCCTTGTTGAATCTCAGAACCAAATTCCTGCCTTTAGACTATGAGATAAGCTTTAGGCTTTGAGAAATGTTTATCTACAGTGAATGCGAGCTAGCCTTTATTCCCACTTAGCTGGTGGATTTTCTTTAAGCAACCTCTCTTTTGAGGGCGACGGCTCTGGTTTCTCCAGTCTTGGGGGGGGGGGAGGGAAGAGAGAAGAAAGCCCCACTCTTCAGCAGAGACTGAACTGGTCACAGGAAACTAGACAGAAACCCCTTCAACAAGCCCAAGCAGTTGCAGCCCAACGACATTATGAAACTGGGCAGCCTTTTCTCTAGTTGTGGGGGTGACCCGGGTGCGAAGTGGCTAACTCTTTCCTTTGTTCTCCCGTTTTGTTGGAAGCGTCTCTTTTTTTACCTTTTGTCTCTGAAATGCCTCTTAACACCCTTGCCCTAGCCAGCCCCACCGGTGAAGCCAGCCAGCCTTCGGCCGAACCTTGGGAAAAGTTTGCAGAATTCGAAGGCGATGAAATGACATGACACTGTAACTGACAAAAAGGTAGTGACCTTCTCCCCCCCCCCCCCATAATAATGATCCAAACAAAACTCCAACAAAATGGTGGGGGGGTTTTCTTACAATCACATCACCAAACCAACGCCCAAGTTCACCTTCCAGACTCCATTGCGCCAAGCTGAGCACCGGTAAGTAAGAACGTGCCTTTTCAAAGCCCTTGGAGCAGACAGTACCGGCTAGAGCAGGCCCTGCGCTGCTGCTGATTGTTCTGAGCCGAGCCCGCCTGGGTTTCCTAGCTTGGTGTCGGTTGGAGCTGGCCAGGAGGGGCAGACAATGTGGACAGTGGAGAGAAGCTAGAGATCCACTTTGGGATGGGAGGGGTTGGGGGGGGTCTTCGTGCCCAAAGGCTATGTGCTTGTCTCTTTGGGGCTGGGGGGGGTGCTTGGGGTGACTCAGGGCACTTCCCCCCCCTTAGGCTTTTTCTGCGAGCCCCAAACTCTTGCCCACCCCCGCTGCTGGGGGGGAGGACTCTGCTGCTTCCCTCCATCACGGAGCCAGCCAGCCTCTCTCTCTCCCCACTGCCGTCCACGATCTCGCAGGTTTGAGGACAAGCGAGGAAAGCAGGGCTTTGGGTTGGGGTTTCAGCAGCCCTTCCACAGGAGAGCTCAGTTTGCCAGACTTAGGGGGCTCTCCCTCCCGCTGGAAATCCGTGCTGGGGCCCCTTCTTCGGTCCTGGTCGGGGGAGCCACGCGAGGCTGCCCCGACCCCTGACCGGCTCGGGCGCTGAAAGAAAGGACAAGGGGACCGGCGTCCATTTTGGCGCCATGACGCAGCAGGCTTTCTTGCTCGGGCTGCTGCCGCCCTGCCTCGTTGTTCTTCTCAGCCCCGGCTTGGTTCCTCCTCCCTCCCTCCCCGCTGCGCTCCAGTTTTATTTTCAGGTTCCGAGAGCGTGCCCAGGGCGGTTCGGGTGGGCGGGTGGGTTAGGGCCGGGGCTGCCTGGCCCGGGCGTTTGCTAAATGGCCGCCCCAGCTCGCTTTCCCTGTCCTCTCTCTCCTGCTGCAGCTGCGAGTCCTGGAGCAGGAGGTGGCTTCGCTGCGAGGCCTGTCCACGCCTGGCTTGGCTCTGGGTAAATCAGGCTTTTCGAGCTGGGCTGGAGTG
>NW_025354067.1:0-1365 GCF_016433145.1 Gracilinanus agilis
GTGGAATATGTAGGGAGGAGAGAGCTCAACTATATTTCTTTGGAGGGTTGATGGAGAACAGCTTTATCATGGTCCTAAGGGGCATCTATTGCCCTTTTTTCCCAATTGCTGTTTTCCTTCAAGACCCAGGTCCAAAACTACCTTCTATATGAAGTCTTTTCTGGTCCCCCACCCCGCCAATTCTAGTGCCCTTTTCCTCTGGAAACTACCTTGTGTTCATTGCATGTATTCTGTATATACACACATGCGATTGTTGTCTTTTTCATTTGATTGTAAGCTCTTTGAGGGAATGAATTGCTTTATTCTTTGACTTTGTATTCTCATTGCGTGCTATAATGTACTTAACAAATTCTTATTGATGGATTGAATGGTTCACCTTAAACTCTCCTCTTCTGTCCTCAGGTTACATTGCTTCTCATCTTAGGAATTCATAATTCTTAACCAGCCCAAGGCAGGAATGGTTTGGGGTGGGAAGATGAAAAGGCAGAGAAGGAAGGAGGGAAATAAGTGAGGCCCTGGAGGGAAGAGAGTCTAGAATTAGGCACTATGTCTCACTTAGATGAAGTGGGCTGTTCAGTTGGGGGTAAGTGGGCAGAGAGAAATTAAGAGACAGACAACTACCCTGTGGGCCAAAAGAGGGATGGTACACATGGATGTTTTAACCCAAAGGACTGAAGCTTGCTGCTGATAAGTGTTTCTCTGCTGGGCAGACATAATGTAGCTCTCTAGGAAAGAGAGAAGCTGTCTCAATCAATCATCATGAGTTACTGGCTCATGACTTACTTATGCTGAGGCCACCAGAACTTAACTTTTGAGTCATTGACTCCAGAGAGAAATCCTGGAACAGAGAAGTCTGGGCAGCCTTAGGCAGCTTCCATATGATTATTACTGCTGTAGTAATTATTATTTTAAAACAGTCCCCTCACTTTCTCCTCTCCCTACATTCTTTGCAATGGTGAGAAACTATGGGTAGGGACTTTTTCATTATGTCTGTTTTGTTTTGTTAAACTTCTTTTCTCCTTTCTTTTGATTGATAAACAGGGTGGAACTTTTGGAGGGGAAAGGAGAAGATACAGTGGGAAATGTAAGTGATGTGAAAACAAAAGAAAATCTTGTTTGATGTATTTGCCTAGTACTTAGCATAGCATAAGCAGTGGCACAAACTAAACAATTTCTTTTATCTATCTATCTATCTATCTATCTATCTATCTATCTGTCTGTCTGTCTGTCTGTCTGTCTGTCTATCTATCTGTCTGTCTGTCTATCTATCTACTTATCTATTTACCTATATATCACCTATTATTAATATACCTATTTATCTGTTTTCCTTCCTTCCTTCCTTCCTTCCTTCCTTCCTTCCTTCCT
>NW_025354068.1:0-5118 GCF_016433145.1 Gracilinanus agilis
CCTTCGAGGTCATCCCGCTCCAGCCCCTCCATCTGACAATGGAGGAAACTGAGGCCCGGGAGGCTGTGTCGTCCAACCCCCGGTGCCCCGGCTGCAGCCACAAGCCCCCCAGCTCCCGGTCCCTGAGTGTGGCCGTTCCCAGCCCCCAGCAGGGTCCCTACCCGCCGGAGCTGAGTCCCAAAGTTCTGCATTCTCTCCGCGGGCCCGCCGCCGGCTTGCAGACCGCAGGGAGGACCGTTAGCCTGGGAGCTCGCGAAGCTGACCCTCCTCTGCGAGAGTCCCGTCACCTGAGTGGCGATGCCGGCTCTGGGCTTTAAATGAAGCCGTCCTCCCCACCCCCACCCCACCCCGACCCTTCCTCCTTCACCTTGTTTCAACCCCTTCCCTTCCAGGGCCATCTTCCCCCATTCCACACGCCAAGAAGTCCCGGGCCCGGCCAGCCCCTTCCCCGCCCCCGCAGCACCCTCTTCTGGCCTCGTGCCAGCAGGGTCGCCCAGACCCCGCCGAAACAGGGCAGAGCCAAACCTCTGCCCCGTCTGGGGCGGAGCCATGTGGCAGCGCCGCCAGCTGGGCACAGTGACTGGGCACCAGGGCACGTCTGGCCAAGTGGAGTCCACGTGGGAGCATTCCCCCCGCCAGGGGTCGGACCGGGGCCAGCTGAACAAGCCAGCCCCTTGGGGAGGGCGGGAGGGAGGGAAGGAGGGAAGCAGGGACAGACGCTGGACCCACCTGCCAGTCCCCTTCACCCAAGAGGGCTCCAGCTCTCCCTCGGGGCCTCCAGGCAGCCTCTAGCCAACTGGCTCCCAGACAGGGACACACCCCCTCACTTCCTGAGAACAAGAAACTCAACTTTTCTTAAGGTGGCACCTTGGAAATCCATCCACCGTATCAGCCAGTCATCAGCCCTGGCACTGCCCTGCCTTTCTGGGGCGCCCCCACAGCCTTTGGGGTGTGGGTGGGGGCGGGAAAGTTCCAGACCTGCTCGAAAGACCCGGGGAAGAGGAGATTGGCGAGGGGAGGAGAGAACTTGTTGGCTGTCTTTAAGTGTCGGAAGAGATATCACAAGAAAGAGGATTTAATCTTCCTGAGCTGGTTCCAGGGGGCAGAGCCGAGAGCCAGGGGAAGGGAGGGGAGGGTCACAAATTGTATAGGAGGAGCTTTGAGAGCTGTCCCAAAGTCTGAGCTGTCTTTGGAGGTGCTGCGCTCCTCCTCTCCCAGGAGATCTCTAAGCAAAGACTGGGTGACCCTTTAGGGAAGGAAGAGGTTGGAGAGGATTCTTTTGTAGGTTTCCGTTGGTCTAGGGGGCTTCTGGAGACCCTTCTTCTGTCCTGAAGATTCTGAGTTGTGCATCCTTCACCCTGAGTGGCCACGCCAGCGCAGGAGGTCAGACAGGAAAATACACAAACTTTAAAAGAAAGGAAAGAGGGGGCGGGGTTTCTCTGCCATGTAGAATATCCGACATTCCTATTGGCGATCAGACAAGGAAAGGTCTTGATTTAGCTCTGTGTTAAAAGCTCAGCCTCTTAGGGTCAGCTGGGTAGTTCAGTGGATTGAGAGTCAGGCCTAGAGACGGGAGGTCCCAGGTTCCAATCTGGCCTCAGACACTTACCAGCTGTGTGACCCTGGGCAAGTCACTTGACCCCATTGCCCACCCTTACCACTCTTCTGCCATGGAGCCAAAACACAGTATTTAAATTAAAAAAATAAATAAATAAACAAATAACTCAGCCGGGGTTCTTAGCCCAGCTCTCCCTGTGGGACCTCAATGGAGAAAGAGGGCATTATTGGAAATGCCCCAGGACAGGACTTGTTCCATGTGGCTCTTTGGATCCTCAGTGCTTAACACAGTACCTGGCACAAAGTAGTTGCTTAATCAATTTGCTGTTGCTGTTGAGTCACTTCCCTCGTGTTTGACTCCTCATGACCCCATTTGGAGTCTTCTTGGCAAAGATGCCCGAGTGCTTTGCCATTTCCTTCTCGGGTTCATTTTATAGATGAGGAACCGAGACAAGCAGAGTTAAGTGACTTGCCCAGGGTAAGTGTCTGAGACCAGCTTTGAACTCACCAAGATGAGTCTTCCTGACTCCAAGCCCTGTTCTCCAGCCACTGTGCCACTTTAAGGAATGCTTGGTGATAGAGCCAGACAATTCAAAACACAAAGACAAAAACAAAGCAGTGCCTGCCCTCAAGGAGCTTACATTCTGGCCAAAGGTTGGGGGAGAGCCGCACACAAAAAAACTCACAGCAAAGTAATTTTCCAGGATAGAGGGCTTAATCTGGGCTTCATCAAGGCAGACTTGAGCTAAGTTTTGAAGGAAGTCAGGTATTCTAAGTAATAGAATTGAAGAGAGGGAATAACAGGCATAAGAGACAACTTGTGCAAAGGTATGGAGTTGGGAAATGGATATGAGAAACAGCAATTTGGGCGGATTGACTAAAATGTAAAATTCATGAAGAGATGTAATGTATGGTAAGCCTGGAAAGGCATGTTCAGGCAAAGACAGGCGGACTGTGATCAAAAGACAGTTTTACATTTTATTCTGAAGGCAATAAGGACCACTGGCATCCCCAAATTTATAGGGAGCTAGAGTACACCCAATTGCCTAGGGCAGTGTTGGCAGACCTTTTAGAGATTTCATGCCCAAACTCCACAACTCCACCTTCAAGCTGCCTGCAAGTCCCCTCACCCCCACATTACCCCAGACAGTGAAGGAGGAAGTGCTAGAATTGGGCTGCTGTGGAGAGGGGCAGGGCAAACAAAAATGTCCTCAGGCACCTCGGAGAAGGAATGGAGCAGCCCCCTCCAACATGCTGGGGGATGCATGCCACATCTTCAAAATGAGCCTAGGGCTGGCTTCATCTGAACTGTCCTTGTTGATCTCTTTAAAAATATTTGTTTTGCCTGAAAACAATTGAATTAGGGCAAAGATATTGCTGGGCATATGCTTCAAGGAGGTCAACAACAAAAAGAAAGATCTTATACACAGCGAAATATTTACAGTAGCCCTTTTTGTAGTAGGAAAAACTTGGGACCAAAGTAGATGCCCATTAGGGGATGGCTGGATAAGTCATTGTGCATGAATACAACAAGATATTCTATAAGAAACGATGAGGGTACAGAGAACCACAGGAAGACTTGTCTGAACTGATGCAGAGTGAAGTGAGCAGAAGAAGGAAGACATATACACAATGAAAATGGAAAGAATACCAAAACTGAATGTTGTGAAATTGGTCCCAAAGAAGAAAAAAACTGGGTAGGCTCCTTACCTTGTGTCTTTGCACAGAAGGGGACTTCTACAACTGCATACAATGTGAAACTTTTCCAATCTGTTACCTGCTTGTGTTTTTTCAGCAATTTAAAAATTCTTCATCCTACAGGATGACTGCCTCTGGGAAGCATAAAGAGATACTCTGGGAAATGTCAATAAGGCAAAAACAAAGGAAATACTTTAATTAAAAAAAAAAACTCTTGCCTTCTACCTTAGAATCAATACTATGTATTAGTTCTAAAACAGAAGAACAGTGAGGGCTAGACCAGTAATGGTGAACCCTTTAGAGACTGAGTGCCCAAACTACAATCTTCACACCACATGTGAGAGCCCCACACCTTACCCCAGAAGGGGAGGGAGGAAGCACTCCCATTGGGCTGCTCAGCAGAGAGGCAGGTCATCTGAGAAATATCCTCAGGCACAAGAGGGGAAGGGGAGCTCCTACACACTTGCCATAGGTTTGCCAACACAAGGCAAGGCAATGGGGGTTAACTAACCCAGAATCACACAATATCTGAGACCAGTTCTGAACCCAGGACCTACTACTACCTCCAGGTTTGACCCTCCAGCCACTCTGTTACTTATCTGATCCTGAATTAATTTTTTTTAATATACTTGTTCATTGCTTGAATGAGTTCCTACCCTGACCATACTTCCAAAGATTCCTCAATCTCCTATAAGCTTACCTTGTGCCCATTTCTTGGCCTCACTAGGCGTTGGGAAAGGGGCATGAAATGAGAGAGGGAGCAGATTTGTTCAGTGTGGCTTCAGGGGGTGAGGCCAAGGCCCGTGGAGGAGGGGAGAGATGGAGGGACAGAAAAGAAAGCCATAGGCAAGCAAATTTCAGGCTCATTATTATAACAAGAACTGATATTTCTCCAGTGCTTACGTGTTAGGAAAACTCTTTAAGATTACCCATGAGAGGCCCAAAAGAACTCTACAAAGGAGGCACAACAGTTGTTACGATGCCTATTTTATAGGGAAGGAAATGGACTTAAAGCGATACAATGACTTGCCCATAACCAGTCGTCTCACCGGTAATAATAGGGACAGAACGGGGATCCAGGGCGTCCTAACAACTGCTAGTCAATTCCCTGTCAGAGATCTTCAATGGGAGATTGTAGAAATAGTTGTCAGGACTTCCCTAGGAGTCTCCAGGGACCCAGAGACCCCTGAGGCTCTCTCTGGCATTCCCATACTCCAGTCTTCATCACTGGCCCTGCCCATCTTCACCCAATCAAATACTGGCTTTTTCTTCATGTCCCACTTAAGAAAAACCATCATTTGCTTTTAGTTTTCCAACCTATAAAATCCACTATCTGGGAGTGGAAGCGGTGAAATGAGGCATTTGGGAGAAAGTCTTGAACAGGGCAGAGCAAAAATACTTTGCTGGGGCAGCTGGGTAGCTCAGTGGATTGAGAGTCAGGCCTAGAGACGGGAGGTCCTAGGTTCAAACCCGGCCTCAGACACTTCCCAGCTGTGTGACCCTGGGCAAGTCACTTGACCCCCATTGCCCACCCTTACCACTCTTCCACCTATGAGACAATACACCGAAGTACAAGGGTTAAAAAAAAAAAATACTTTGCTGCCCTCTCTGCTTCCCAGAATCAATGTGAGGACATAAAACTTTGTGTAAATGGGGGAGGGGAATAAACTTTTATTAAGCACCTACTATGTGTCAGTGTGTCTTGTACTAAGTGCTTTTTACAAATAGCTCATCTAATACAACAATCCTATGACATAGATGCTATTATTATCCTCATTTTGTAGTCATGGAAACTGAGGCAGAGGTTAAGTGATTTGCTCAGCTAAAACAACAATCTTATGACATAGATGTTATTATTATCCT
>NW_025354069.1:0-5122 GCF_016433145.1 Gracilinanus agilis
ATATATACCTATATATATAATAACTATATTTTGCATTCGGATTATTGGATCTAGATCTGGGTACCACATTTTAGGGAGGTTCTGTGGGAAACAGTCTTTTAGAACTTGAAGGGATGTCATGTGAAAAACGATTAGATTTGTTCTTAGTCTCAAGTGACTAAGACCAATGCTTATTAGCTAAAGACAGGCACATTTGCCCTTTCTAGAGAAAAAAAATAATTCTCAAAATAAGAGTTTTCTGAAAATAGAAGTTCTGTCTTTGAAGTAGTGACTTTTGTGGAGGACTTCCAACAGAATCAGAAATTAGAGGACTGTTTTTGGGGAGATTGCATCATCAATAATTGCAGCTAATAATTATGTAGCAAAGTTTGCAAAACACTTTTCACATTATTTCATTTGATCCTCACAATAACTTTGTCAGGTAATTGTTATGATAATTATTATTATTTTTGGTAATTGTTATTATTAACCCTTATTTTTTATCTGATAAAACCTTGACTGTGAAAGAAGTCGATTGCACAAGATGCCAAAACTAGTAAGCATGTAAAGCAGCATTCAAATTCAATCTATCCTGACTTCAAGTCCATATACTGCTTAGTTTTTCCATATGACCTAAAGCTACATCCTTGTATAGACAACTTTGTGGTAGAGTACATGGAGTACTGGGCATGTAATCAAGAAGACTCATTTTTATGAGTTCAAATCTCATTTTAGACTACTAACTGTCTATGTCCATGGATAAGTCACTTAACTTTGACTCATTTCCTCATCTATAAATTGAGCTAGAAAAGTTAATGGAAAAGCACTCTAGTATCTTTGCCAAGAAAACTCCAAAAATGGAGGTCATAAAGGATGGGACATGACTGCAGTGAATGAACAACAAACACCCTCCTAAAAGTACTGCTTAGCCTAATGAAAATACGAACTTTAACAAGAAAAAAGACTTGCTCTCTTTTCTGTCTGTATCTTCGTGACTTAGCATAGTCCAGCATTGGCTAACATTTTTGAGTTGTGCCCAAACTACAACTTCAAGCTGGTCTGTGAACCCCCTGAAAGCGGTGGGAAGAAGTGCTGGATTTGGGCAGCTGGACAGAGGGGTGAGGCATGCAAAAAATATCCTCAGGTCCTAGGAAGAGGGGGAAGGAACAGCTCCCCCCATCTCCTATCCAGCCTGGCACAAAATGCCATTACTTTACTAATGCTGTCATGGTCTATAGAACATAGTAAATGTTAATAAATGATTTTCCATTACATGATTGGTCACTGCCATGACACTACGATTATTTTAAGAGTAGAGAGGATAGTTTACATGTCAAAATCAAACTAACATGTTGCAAGAAGGTGTTTTTGAAATGATCTAAAAATGCTTTCTTACAAATAAAGTCCTAAATTGCTTTCTTACATCTAATCATCTGTGAAATATGATGTTTTAGGAAAAGCCTGAAGGCTGTATCTCTTAGCTATGGAACTAAGCTTGTTTTCATGTACATTTTTTGTAAAAGAAGACTAATTTCAATATTTCTTTTTTATATATTATAATCAAAAATCTTATCTTCTTTCCTTGGGCCAGGAGGTTGTAGAGCCAAGTTTCAGATTTCTTAACACTGAATTAGTGGTGCCAAAAACTATTGGGGAAGAAACAGTAACTGTCAAAAGTATAGAGTGATTTTAGGTACATGACTGAGTCAAAATGAGAGAAGATTTGTATTTCTAGTCTCAAGCTCAAATTTTGTCTCATATATTCACTAAATGAGTGGCTCTAGGTAAATTTTTTAGTCTCTCAGTGCCTCAGTTTCTTCATCTGTAAAATTATGATATCTGGCATAAAGTGGTCACTTAGTAAATGTGCTAACTAACTAATCCACTGGGTTTTTATAAGATTACATGAGCTAATATAATTATAAGGTTGGTTTATAACTTAACAACTATATTAAGTCAAAAGTAGGAAGAGGAGGAAGGAAATTGAAAAGTAGGTACTTATCAGGCTGGCTAATCTATGGCCACCATTGTGGGCCTCCTCACTCCACTCCACCTCAGGTCCAGTCAGCACTATCCACAGCATGCCCAAGACCCCTATTTTCTTCCTGGTTCACCTTGTAAAGTCTTTTCTCCACCCACTAACTCTCACTAGTCACATCTTAGAAACCAACCATAGTTTCTTAATTTGCCAGGGCCGCCCAAGGGGAGCAGTGCCTGGGAAATTGCTCTGCTGTCTCCTGACTCTTAACTTCCCTTAGTGGTGGCTCTTCTATCTCAATTTACTCACTGGTATTTGGTCTCCAGCTGACATCAAGAGAGCAAACAGGGAGAGAGAAATTTACTTTATATTTTCTTTTTTTAAATTTAATTCATTAATTTATAACATTTCTCCATGGTTATAGGATTCATGTTCTATCCCTCCCCTCCTCCCGCCCCCTCCCATAGCCCACTCATAATTCCACTGGGTTTTACACGTGTCATTGATCAGGACTGATTTCCATATTATTGATATTTGCATTAAGGTGTTCACTTTGAGTCAATATCCCTAATTATATCCCCATCCACCCATGTGATCAGGCAGTTGTTTTTCTTCAGTGTTTCTACTCCCACAGTTCTTCCTCTGAATGTGCATAGCGTTCTTTCTCATAATTCCCTCAGATTTCTCCTGTATCATTGCATTGTTGCTAGTAAAAAAGTCCATTACATTCAATTTTACCACAGTGTATCAGTCTCTGTGTATAGTGATCTTCTGGCTTTGCTCCTTTCACTATGGATCAATTCCTGGAGGTCATTCCCAGTTCACATGGAATTCCTCCAGTTTATTATTCCTTTGAGCACAATAGTATTCCATCACCAGCAGATACCACAATTTGTTCAGCCATTCCCCAATTGAAGGGCATACTCTCATTTTCCAGTTTTTTGTTACCACAAAGAGCATGACTATAAATATTTTTGTACAAGTTTTTTTTTTCCCTTATGGTCTCTTTGGGGTATAAACTTAGCAGTGGCATGGCTAGATCAAAGGGCAGGCAATCTTTTAGCCCTCTTTGGGCATAGTCCCAAATTGCCCTCCAGAATGGTTGGATGATTTTCAACTCCTCCAGCAATGCATTAATATCCCAATTTTGCCACATCCCCTCCAACATTCATTACTCTCCCCTGCTGTCATTTTAGTCAATCTGCTCAATGTGAGATGGTACCTCAGAATTGTTTACATTTGCAGAGAAATTTACTTTAGACATTATATATGTAAAGCATTTTGCAAACTATGAAGTATTATGTAAATGGCCACTCTTATTGTTGCCCCCTGTAATTAGATTTTTAGCCAGAGGAATTGAATAAAATAGAGGGAATACTCAAAGCTGATCAAGATCAGTTATTGCCATTGATAAATCATTAATGGAAATAATAAAGAAATCAATTTAATTTCTTCCATGATATTTACATTTATTTAAAACTTCCAGGCAACTCATACATTCAAAAAACATTCATTAAATGCCTGCAGTGTATCAAAAGCTATGCTAAATGCTAGGGATACCAATGTCAAAATGAAACAGTCCCTTATTACAAAACGCTTAAATTTTACTAGGTAAAAAAGACAAAATATGCCTTAACTACTTAGAATCCCAGTTTCTCCCCTTTATAATAGGAATAATAATACCTGTCTCAATTGAGGCTTATGAGGAAACTGTTTCAGGCCATAAACTCTAGCAATGTTTACCTGGAAAGAAGGAGGAAAGGAGCCTGGGCAAATTCATGTCCTAGAAAGCAGACATTTAACTCTGATACTATTTTCTCTCTGAAAATGAAGCATATTATTAGAATAACTTCTTAATTAACTGAGGTAGCATTTTAAATATTAAAAGTGAAGGTAAATTTGATATAAATTAAAACCCAAATAATTTAAATTATTAATTGGCTTTTTGCTTAAAACCCAAGAAAAAAACTCTATTTGCATGTGCCAAATGAGCATATATATTGATATACAGCAAGCATTTAATAAATATTTTTCATTTATTTGTCCACATATTTGTGTCCACACACCAACTGTATTAATAGAGTGCGTTAGGATAGCTGAAATCTTGATTTCCTTCTTATTCAATGATCTATAATTTATTATACAATCTTGCTAACATGATCATAGTACTCATATAGGAACAGTCTTGCTGTCTTTTATACTGGCTATATGTAGAAAACTGTGAGTCTCTTGGGCAGCAAAATTGATGTTATAATATCAATTATAGTAATTGTATGAATTGGATAGAATTTCAGCTCTTTGAAGATAGGGGTCACATATTTCTACCTCTAGATTTTAGTACTATTACTTGCACATAATAGGAGTTTAATTAATGCTTATTCACTGAATAATGGCTATATTCTTACACACTAAATCAGTATTCAGGTTAATTAGTCTATCAGTTCCATTCCATTTGTATGTACATTAGACTGTAAATTCTTTGGGAATAGGAACTGACTTTTGCCATTTTTTTTAATTCCCCAGTGCTTAATAAGAGCTAAATGAGGGGGCAGCTGGGTGGCTCAGTGGATTGAAAGCCAGGCCTAAAGAAAGGAGGTCCTAGGTTCCAATCTGGCCTCAGCTACTTCCTAGCTGTGTGATCCTGGGCAACTCACTTAATCCCCATTGCCTAGCCCTTACCACTCTTCTGCCTTGGAATCAATACACAATATTGAGTCTAAAATGGAAGGTAAGGGTTTAGATAAAAAGAGCTAAATGATGGTTTGACTGGCAAAGAAACTAGTTCCACAATCTTAACTGAATCTCCAAAGAAAAACTATTGCCTTGGGTGCTCAGTATGGTTTAGTAAAACTATTGGAATGCCTGCCTGCCATTTTTAAAAAAATTCTTTGATTAACCATTCTGAATTCAAATATCCTATCATTCTAGCTTTTCTTACATTACATGAAGACATTCTTCTTTTCTAATCATGCTTTGTCTAGATTAAATCTGTTTATGCCATTTCTCTGTTTGTTAATATCACCATTGTAGTACCGAACACTTTTGTCCAATGGAAAAGTGTCTATTTAGAAGGAATATAAGTACTTGGAAAGTTAACACCTAAAAAATTACTTTAAATGACAAAACACTGATGATAATCTTTTTTTTTTCAGTAGCCATTTTTTT
>NW_025354070.1:0-1658 GCF_016433145.1 Gracilinanus agilis
ATATATATATATATATGCAATAAAGTGGCAAATCATTGCCAACTATACTCAATGCCAGCAAAGGATCCCCAAAACCTCTTTATGATCACTTGTCCAAATCTTTACCATCTCTGTACTGAGACCTCCCAAAGTTTCTACATTGGCATCGACTGTCTTTAGATAAGCCACAGCCACGATGTCACAAAAATCTCCTATTGAGGCATTAGGGTGGCAGAAATCAGGGAAGATGGTAGGACCTTGAGTCAAGAACTTAACTATTTGAGGAAAGAAAAGAAGTATTCTGGAAGTTGGTAGACAATAGCTATCCAAACTTTAATTGAATGTTTAATATCAATTGAGCAAACCTCAAAGTAGGAGAGAATGATAACAGAATAAGACCTTAAAAGATGCAATAGAGGTCAAGAAATATTCTAATTCTTCTAATTTGACCATTGAATCAAAGTATGACCAGTGATAGAAGAATGATCTAAGGAGACCTTGCTATTGGGAGGAAGCCAGGTCTCAGTGAGAATAAGAAGGGAGAAAAAATGGAAAAGAAAGAAATTTAAAATAAAAGGAAGGTTCTTATCTATGGAAAAAGTATTTCAGAAAGTGCATTAAAAGGGCTAGGTGGTTTAGAATAAAGGTTTGGGAAAGAGGGATTGAATTGAAAGAGAAGTTAAAGGAAAAGGCAATAAGGGATAAACAAAAGAGTTTGAATAGTGTTAGCTAAGGACTCATAATCCCTGGAACATAGAGAGGTTATGATGAAGTGGGAGATGGTTAATCATTGAGCATTGAGTTAATGTAGGTCATCAATATTCCTAGGTTTCTGCCCTCTATATGGAATTTTTTGTGGAGTAATGCAGCTCTGATGAGAGGAACAATGGGGAAGAGTTGATGGAATGGTGTTCCTCTCCTTCCTCTGCAGGTAGGTCAGAATAGCCTAGCAGTTCAGTGAAGGGAACTTGAAAGAAAGGAGTTTCTCTTTTTTCAGGCAGGCAAGAACATGACAGATCAAGAGGAAAGATCATGGAGAAGCATCTTCTAAAGTTAAGAATACTGGTAAGAGAGGCAGCAAAATGAACCTGCATCTTGCTGTCCTGCAGGCAGTATTTCCTGCAGGCAGAATGAAGCCAATCAAGGAAATTGGCTTGAGATGAAATGGCTTTCCTATCCTTCTATTGAAGTTAGAAAGAGTTTGGAAAAGAAGACTGGTATATATGGTATATATGATGGAATGGAATCTTTGTTTCCTGCTTGATCACAGAAATTATCTTTTACCTTCTCTAGTTTTCTTAAATTATTATTCTAGCATGCATGCAAGTTTGAAATTAATTAAAAAAAGAAAAATAAAAATCTTTGCACCTAAACGAATAATATGCCAATTGAGTTCATTCCAAAAATAAATAAGATGTAAATATTTCATTTTGATAAAAAATTAATAATTGAGCATTTCAAGTCCAAATACATTTTTGTATTTTTATTACATATTTAGAATATTTCAATCCAACTTAAAAGAGAAGTTAGATGAATTATTGGGGATGGTTATCCCAGAAAGTGAAAAACTTAGAAGGAAGATGACCATTGTCTTTAAATATACAAAGAGTTTAGCCATTCCTCAATTGTTCTAATGGGGAGAAGGAAGAAATGAGTTTATATATATATATATATATATA
>NW_025354071.1:0-6464 GCF_016433145.1 Gracilinanus agilis
TTTTTTTCAATGTGCTCTTTTATTTCTGGGAATGAAACCTGGATTTCCTGACTCCTGATCTAGACTTTTTATTCCACAACATCTCACTTCATCATTTTCACAATTAAGGAGTGAAGAAGGAAAAGATGTCATGACAACTCATCTTAAATGACTCACAGGAATATCCAAGAAGCATCTCAGAGTCTCAGAGTCTCAGATGAAGTCAGAGATTAAGATTAGGTTATGAGACCTCTATAAAGATCTGATACTTCTTTGGGAGGTTATAGAGATATTTGATAAGTTGTTTTGGTGATAACCACCAAGCACTTATTAAGCATCTTCTGTGTGCTAGGGATGAAGTAAGTGCTGAGGAATGGAACAATTCCTGCTTTAAAGCAGCCATCCTGATACTATTACTAAAACTGCCCTTATGCTAACAAAAATAGGAATATTTGGCATTTATCTTATACTTCTTCCTTTTTCTCCACCAAGGTAGATGGGAATCCCAGCTTTAGGAACTATAGTGTATTAATGTAAGCTATTATGATATCTTTTATTGATATGACCATGGTTGTCATTGGATAAATAACTTAAAGAGGTAGCCATTGGAAGATATTCTGTTTTCAAAGCAGGTAGGATGATCCTTTTCTATTAGTAATTTCCAAATGCATTAGTTGTTCTCTATGCTCATTTAAACCTTATTGTAGCTTCATAATTTATTTTTATTTTGGAAGGCAGAGGTGAGAGAGATAGGGCAAAGCCTCATTTTTATTTTCTCCATTATCTCATGGCCTAGAAAAGAGACCAGATTTGGAGTCACATTATTTGTGTTTTAATTCTATCTCTATTTGATCCAAATCAGATATAGGATCAGTACATAAGCCTATTTTCCAACTCTTACTCAATGTATGTCACCCTTTCCCTTCCTTAGTAGGGATGGGTCCCCAGAGTCACAAGACAGAAACAAAGCCCTACAAGTTTTTGACCTCATTTCTGTCATGTGGTCTTATAGTGGAGGAGTCTTGGATCTCTTACCACTGATAGAAAACATTGCTGTTCAAAATCTGGGGTGGGGTGAGTGACCCCATCTAGAATTGCCATGATCCACACCAATGGAAAATTAAGGCCAATTCCCCCTACATAATAGTGAAAATGAATGCAAAACATATCTTATGCCCTCCCAAAGTCCTTGACTTGCAAGGACACCTTTGAAACCCCCAGTAGATTTTGTACCACATTCCTCTTTATAGAGAATGCCTTGTTCCATATGTTCTTTCAGACTTGAAGCTCTGTCAAGGGCCTCTTTCTGAAATCAAGTGCAATTTCCAACATTGACAGTTTGGGAATTCTTGCTTTCTTGGGTATTCCTGTGAGTCATTTAAGGTGAGCTGTCATGACAGCTTTAGTTTCTTCATCCCTGTTTAATTGTGAAAATGATGAGGCAGGAAGTAAAGAGTCTAGATCAAGAGTCAGGGTATCCAGTTTCACTCCCAACTAACTAGCTGTGTGACCTTCAGGAAGTAATGTCACCTCTCTGGACTTCTGTTTCTTTATTTGTAAAATGAAAGAATTTAAAATTAGATGAATCTCTGAGTCTCTACCAGGGTCAGGTTTAACAGTTTTCATTTCAATTCCACAAACATCTTTTAAGTATTTTCTATTCATAAACAGTAGGTGCTTCATAAATGCTTATTGAAGCCACTGGGAATACAAAAATGAATAACAGATTGCCCTCACCTTGGTTACTATGTGTGGGATGTGACATGGATGCATAAACAACTAAAAAACAAATTAAAATGATCAGCTGCAGAGAAAAGATCATACAGTGGCTTGAGAGCTTCAAGGATGGAGACATTATTTACTTCTAGCTGAGATAATTTGTGAATGGCATAGATAGAGAAGAAGGAGACTCTTCCAAGGATGGCAGAGTAGTGGGAGAAACATTATTGAGCATAGTGAGTTGTCTACTGTGACAGGAGAGACACAGTATTTGAGAGGAAAGATTGGGAAAATGATTTAGAGCCAGATTATATAGGGGCTTAAATGTCAGGATATAGATTTTGTATTTTATCCTTTAGGGAATGGGGAACTACTATGGGCTTTTGAGACATGGAGTGACATTATCAGAACAGTTCATTAGTAAGGCTGCTTTGCATTTGATTTAGAAAACTGGATGAAATATTTTTTTTGATGCTCATCTGACTTTATTAAGCAAGCTCATTTGTTGAGTCATAACTCCTGTCCTACCTAGCATGCATTTAACCAGACAAAGTACTACCACAACAAATGTCACTGCTAATAACATAGCTCCTACTTTGAGTACAATACTTGTTCCTTTGAATAAAAGCTTTTTAGAATCCATGGGTCCTCTAAATGAAGGGGAAGAAAAAACTAGAAGAAAGAAGAACATTTGGTAGACTTTTTCCATAGCCTTGAAGGGGAGTGATTAAGTCCTGAACAGAGGTGGTTCTATGATCCTGCAAACCTGGTTTTTAAAATTTCTTGCAGATAACACTTTATCTCCTGACTGTATGTTTTCAATGGATTTCCTCCATACTTGGAATGCTTTCCTCCTCAACTCCATCTCTTGCTTTCTTGACTAACTTCCTTCAAGACATAACTCATGTTTCCCCTTTCGCAGGCCTTTCCAAGTCCCCACTCCTCTCACCCTTCCAGTACTAGCATCTTCCTTCTGAGATTATTTTCCATCCCAAGACAATTTAGGAGGTCAGCAGGAAAGGTCTGCACTGAGAAGGGACCCATAAATTGGTGAATGACTGACTGAACAGTTATATGATTGTGATGGAATATTATTGACCTATAAGAATTGTTGAACAGTATGGTTTCAGAAAAAACCTTGGAAGACTTACATGAACTGATGCAAAGGGAAGTAAGGAAAATCAGTAAAAAAGAATACGCAGCAACAGCAATATTATATGATGATCAAGTGTGAAAGACTTAGCTATTTTAATCAATATACGGATCCAGAAAATTCTAAAGGGTACATGCTATCCACCTCTAGAGAAAGACCTCTTGGAGTGTGAATATAGATCAGTGCATACTTTTCAACTTTATTATTCTTAGGGATTTTTTTTGGTTTGTTTTTCTTCTTTTGCACTATGGCTAACATGAGAATATGTTTTGTATGACTTTTCATGTATAATTTATTTCAATTTGCTTGTCTTTTCAATTAGGGGAGGGGTTGGAGGGAGAGCTTTTGGAACTCAAAATTTTAAAAAGTGAATGTTAATTTTTTTACATGTAATTAAGGAAAAATAAAATTGGAAAGTGAACTTGAGGGCATTTATTGTATTTTTTATTTTCCTTATAACCTTAGTGTCTAGCACAGTTCTTAGCACGTAGTAAATGCTTAATCAATGCTTTTTGAGTAACTTTTTGGTTGTATTGGTAGTGGAAAGGACATAACAAATGTAGATGTGAGAGATGGAAAGGTAGAAGTCATAGTTCTTGGCAACTATGGATTAGGCAAAAGGAAAGGCTAAGGAAGATTCTGCGATTTTAAGACTAGATGAATGAGAATGGTTAGTGCCAGCCGCAGAAGTAGGAAACAAATAGCATTTTTCATCATAAGACACTATTCTGAGTATGGAGGCATTGTAGTAAAATGGAAAGGGTTCAAGGACCTGGGATCAAACTTCACCTCTGGTACCACCTACATGACCTTAGCAAGTTACTTAACCTTCCCGATGTCTCAGTTTCCTCAGTTGTAAAATGAGAGAATTGGACTATATGGCCTCTAACATCTCTTTTAGTTAGACAGCTCAGATGCTGTCATCCCTAATAACAGCTGCTTCTCAGTGGCCAGGGATAGATCTCTTCCTCTGGGAATTTTCCAGCATTATTTCCTGACCTGGGTTCCTCCCTTGCTGCTATATTGCTAGAAAAGGATTAAATAGCAAAGCTCACCCTGCTGGGAATGCTTCACCCTGTCACTATTAGGATGAACTGCTGAGGCAAAGATGCTGCAGAACATACACGGACATGACTTCAAACACTGCTCCCCATTCCCCGCCCCTCCTTTCTACCTGCCCTCAAGGACACAAACCATATAAAGCCATCCCTCTTTTTTCCAGTGGTCCTGCTAGTAATGCCCAGTAGCATGGATAGATGGTTTTAATTATTTTAGTCCTTTAGGACACTTTGGTTCCTTTTTTAATACATTCCTTTCCCTTTTGCTATAGGACCCAGACACAGTGATAACTCAGCAGTGAAACTTCTGGCAAGGAACTGAGCAGACTTACCTTCTGGTTTCATTCTCTCACACACACATAGTGCATATCTAACTGAGCATCCTTTTATTTATTTATTTGCTTGTTTCTTTTTCTGCCATCCTACGCTCATTTTGTCAAGTTTCTTAGAGCTGGTAGCCTGCCCTCTTATGAACTTTCAGTATTCTTTCTGAATAGCCTTGCTTGAGATGACCTCTAAGTTCACAGGCTGGAAAGCAAGGACCTGCTGTCATGTCTCCTGGGTCTGAGAATGACTGTGTAATACTTGTAAGGGGCCGAATGGTATAGTCCATTTCTTTGTGGTTTTTAGGAGCTCTGCTGCAAAACAGACTTCCTATAGGCTCAGTCGGTCCTGGAAATGAAATAGGTGTTCCATCAAACCCCACATTCCGTTAAGTATTCCATACTTCATGAAGATATGTTTTAATGAACATTATTCTAGATTGTACATTTATGTTTTAAAAAATATAAGCATGAGTCATTGTGAGATTTGACAGTTTAAAATGTGACCTTGGTTTGTGAGCTGCTGGGCTGGAGAAAAGGGGTATTTGCAAGGGTCTTGGTTTTGCTTTTTCTCTTAATTTCCTTTTTTTTCAGATTACGTCAATATAATTTTTAATAATCCTTTTCTGACATTTCGTGATCCATGTTCTCTCCCTACCTTTCAATCCTCCCCAAGATAGCAGGTAATTTGATATAAGTTGTACATGTGTTATCATACAATACATATTTCCGTGTTCATCATGTTGAGAAAGATGACCCTTATTGCTTACACTAGAGAAAAATTTATGAGGAAATAAAGTGAAGAATGGCATGCTTCGATCTGTATTCAGATTCTCTCAGTTCCTTCTCATCTCAGCAGAGAGCTATTTTCATCATGAGTTCCTTGGAGCTATCCTGGATCCTTGCCTTGTTGGTAATAGTTAAGTCCTTCAGAGTTGATCATCATAGACTATTGTTATTACTGTGTACAACATTCTCCTGGTTCTGCTCATTTCAATTTTTTATTACTTCATGTAAATCTTTGGGAAGGACTCATTGTGAAAGAAAACTAAATTTTGTTACAATATTCTTTTTCCCTTCCCTGGACCTCCCTCCCACCTCAACACATTTCCAACTCTTATTCTGAGAAAAGCAATTAAATAACTAATACCATTGCTTCTGAGATGACTTTACTTACTGTCCCTATCCCTTTCAAGATGAAAATATATTCACATTGGCTAGCTTTTCCTTATATATATTATTTTTCTCTCTGCTACAAAGTGAATTCCTTAAAAGCAAGAAGTTATCTTTCTTTTGTATTACCATTTCTCATACTTAGAATGGTGATGTACAGTTGATGCTTCATAAATACTTTGGCAATCCAACATTCATCAGTGGGGATATGGTTTTCAAAGAAGTAATGGACCTCAGAAATCATCTTTTCCAGAACCCACATTTTATAGGTGAGGAAATGGAAGTCCATTGGATTAAAATTACTTACCCGAGATCATACAGGTGATAACTAACAGGGGTGGAATCTAAATAAGTGTCTCGAGACTCTAAAGCTTGTGTCCTTTCTATTACAGCATGATATGAATCCAAACAGGAAAATGTTGGAAGATTCACATCTCCTACAGGTTGGCCAGGGTCTCTTTGCCGTTCTTTCAAATCACCAAAGTGGTAGCAGTTGCCATCAGAGCCACGGTAGCTGATGATGGGGGGAATAACATGCAAATAAATATGGAAAGACAATCACCTGAGGATGAGGATGGCTTTATGAAATGAGGCACCCCTCCCCAGCCAAGGCAGAGAAAAATGCTAACTAGAGAATCAAGAAAGGAACCTTTCTGCATAGTTCACCAGAGATCCTCCCCCAAAGGAAACTTCACGAAGACTAGACAGAAGAAAAGGACCTTCAGTAACCAAGAATTTTGAATTTATTCTGTGGCCCCATTTATGCCATACTGAAAATGGACATTTTAATGTTTGAACCTATTCTCCCCAGGACCTTTGTGTATGCAAGAGAATAATGTGACCACAGTGTTTCTTATTCTATCTTTTCAGTAAATTCCTTTGCTAAAAGCTAAGAAACTACTGAATTATTATCAGTGGGAAGCACAGTGATGGAGATTTGTGAGTGACTATTGAATAAATCTAATGTTTTCTATATGTTTCCATATGTGTGTATATATACATATACATATATACATATACATACATACATACATACATACATACATACATATATATATA
>NW_025354073.1:0-8406 GCF_016433145.1 Gracilinanus agilis
TCTCTCTCTGTCTCCTCATCTCTCTTTCCATCTCCCTCTCAACATTTCTCTTTTTCCATCTTTCTCATCTCACTCTCTCCCCATCTCTCTCCATCTCTCTTTATCTCTACCTCTATATCTCTCTACATCTATCTGTTTCTCTGTCTGTCTCTGTCACTTTCTGTCTTTCTTTCTCTCCCTCCCTCCTTCTCTCTCTTCATACCTATCTCTCTTTCCATCCTTCTCTCCTTCTCTCTCTCTTGCTCTCAGTTTCCTTATCAGTAAAATGGAACCTCGATAAAAATGGTCAATATCCCCATCTATCAGTGACGTGGTTTTTCACCAAACAATTATATTTTCCTTTGATTCCTGCCTATTGTGGCAGCCCGTGATTTTCAGGACATTTAGCTTGATATCCTAACAGTTAATGAAAAGTCAAATCAATCAAAAAGATGACTGGAGACTAAAGACATAAGTTTGAATTCTAGGACAGTCATTTACTATCTATCCTTGGACAAGTCATTTCAGAAGTTTCCTCACATTTCAAATGAGAGAGCAAGAAGCCAAACTGACTTTCTCACTGCTCCTTATGTAGAACCTTCCATTTCCCACCTCCATACTGTCTTTCATGCCTAAATTTCATGCCTCCTCACTTCCATTTCTTTGGATCCCTGGGTTCCTTTAAGGTTCAGCTCAAATGTCATGGGTTCTTCTACATGAGATCTTTCTTGATTCACCCACCACCACAGTGTCCCACCACCACCACAAATTACCTTATAGAGATTATGTATGTTTTGATACATGTTCATTTTGTTTCATCATCAGATGGACTATATTCCTTAAGAACTGGTACTGTTTAATTTTTCTCTTTGCAGTCCAAGTGCAAAGCACAATACTAGGCACATAATAGGTACTCAATAAATTCCATCTGATCAATTAATTGATTGATATTTTAGGTTTTCTAGCTCTAATATTCTTTGTTATCACATGTAGAAGCAGTATTATCTCAGAATGGCAGGGGAAAAGATGCATGGCCTCTTGGTCAAACAAACACAACTCCTGAGCAGGCGGGCAGGCATCTGCGTAGATTGGATTGTTTTCATATACTGCCCTTCGTTGCTCACTGGCAGCTAGATGGTGGGGTGAATAGTGTACCAAGCCTGGAGTCAGAAAGACCTGGGTTCAAATCTAGCCTCAGACATTAGCTATGTGACCCTGGGCAAGTCACTTACCCTTGTTTGTCTCCATTTCCTCATCTGTAAAATGGGACGGAGAAGGAAATGGCAAACCTCTTCTGTATATTTACCAAGCAAACCCCAAACAGGGTTATAAAGAGTTGGATAGGACTAAATGACAACAGCAGCATGGTTCATTAGTGTCTCTTAGGTTAGAGAATAAGAATTTTCTAAATTTTGTCCATCTTCTGAGAGTATAAGTCTCTCAAGGGCAAAGTTTACACCTTTAAGTTTTTTTGTATCCTCACAGAATTAGATCAGTAAATATCAGTATACACTTAATAAAAAACAGTACTGAACTTGGAACTACATGGTCCAAGTGGTCTCATCTCTGATCCTGGATACATGGCCTTAAGCAAATAATTTTATCACTCTAAGGCTCATTTTCCTCATCTGTACAATGGGGATAAAAATATTTGTTCTGCTGTCCTAATCTGTCCTAACTGCCTCATGGAGTTTGTTAGGAATACAATTTTTATAAACCCTAAAATGTTATACAAATGTTGAGTTCCTAGCATTATTGTAATCATCTAGGTGGCAAAAGGATAGAGGACTTGTGCCAGGGTCAGGAAGAATTTGGACACTTACTGTGTGCCTCAGTTTCCTCAACTGCAAAATGAGGATAATAATAGCACCTGTCTCCCAGGATTATTGTGAGAACCAAATGAGAGGATATTTGTAGAATTCTTAGCCTGGCTACTAAATAATAGGCATCTAATAAGTGTTTCTTCCCTTCTTTTCCATTCCTTTGCTAATTGACTTATGGGATCCTAGTGTAGATTTTAAAATTAATATTCAATATCTCCAAAGCATAACATTTATAAAAATTTATTAATATTTAACTAGAGAGCTAGGGAAAGCCAGGAGCACTCATCCAATCCACTCACATGGAAGAAGAGAGCAAGAGAGGCATTACCCAAAACCTAAATACAATAATATAAAGGACACAGGGAAACAAACAGGGAAAAAAGGAACCTTGGGATGAGGGGAGAATTTGGGGAGATGAAGTACAAAGGATATAAAATTTCCACTTATACACGAGGACATAAATCCTTGGGCAAAATTATCTTCCCAACAGCCTGACTTAGAACCCAATACTCCTTATTATATGTGGTTAATAACAAAGGCAATTCAATTCAACATGCATAAAGTACCTACTTTGGGTCAGATATTGTATTAGATAGTGTGTGGGGGGAGACACAAAAACAAAGCAATCCCTGGCATCAAATAGTTGAGATGCTCTATTGAGGATTTATACTGAGAAGTAAATGAAAGGTATATAAATGTAATTTTTTTAACCTTTACCTTCTGTCTTGGAATTGATAATAAACTAAATATCTAAGGCAGAAGGGCAGTAAGGGCTAGGCAGTTGGGGTTAAGTGACTTGCCCAAAGTCACATAGCTAGGAAGTGTCCAAGGCCAAATTTGAATGCAGGTCCTCCTGAGTCTAGGAATTATACTACCTAGCTGCCCCTGCAATGTTATTTCAAAAATAGACACACTACTAATAACTGAGGGAGTCTGGAAAGATCTCTAAGAAGCAGCATCAGAGTTAAACCTTGATGAGTGCCAAGGATTCCAAAAGACAGAGACATGGACGGAGAGAATTCCAGGTGGGGAGTAGCCTTTACAAAGCATGAAAGCAGGAAATGAAATGCCTTATATTGGAATAACTAGTAGAACAATTTGATTAAGGTGGAAAATACAGAAATTACTTGGTTGGACTGGGGGAACCAATGAAAATGGCTCTCAGAGTTGAAACCCAATATAATTGAGAAGATGATAATATTGGGGCTGCCCAAAATAACCCTGAGACTATAGAGGCATGCCAGAACTTCAGGTTCATATAGAAATCAAGTGGTTCATCATTCCTTTCAGGACAATAGTATTCCATCACCATCATACAGCACAATTTGTTCAGTTTGGCTCGCTTTTTGATGGAAACTACAGATTTTACTACTTTCAGCCTCTGGGTTGACTAGATGCTGCTCTTTCTAGCAAGGGAATCAATGCCCTTAGCTAAGGATAGCAAGAAGCCTCTCATCTTGGATTCCATTAAAGCCTTTGCTCTGAAGCTTGTCATTTCTAGGTAGGAAATGGGAAAGTCCTAACCCTCCCTTCTTTGGAGATTCAGTCTTTGTTCAGAGATGGCTTCCTTCCATAAGGAATTCCATCCATATTTATGATGATCACCAGTTACCCCTCCATTACTCCAGTTGGAGTTTTATTCAAATGAGTGGCTGAGAACAAAATACTGAAGCAATTTGTAATCTAGAGTAGATTTATTGTCTCATCTTTTCATATACAGTTGATCAATTGAAGCCTCAGATCCTTTGGAAAGTATAGAATCCTTCCTTTTCTTCTAAAAGGAAGACCTTCCTTTTATATTTCAATCTCTCTATGTCACTCTTGTTACCCTTTCTGACCTTTTTTGCTCATATCATTTTACATATGTAACAGAAGTTCTTGGGATCATATATAATCCCATTTTTTGTCCTTTTCTTATCCTGAGTTCATGTATGTTGATAATACATTTCAAAATAAAAGATTCAATTTTTAAACCAATGTTCTCTAGAGCAAGTATATTTGTCATGAACATTCAGAATTGCCTGAGGCAAAGCTTCGGATGCATCAACTCATTGCAACATAAGTGAAGTCCACAGGTTTGAATCTTTTGCTCTTGCTGTTGTTGTTTTTTTCTTCTCAAGCACAAGACACCCAAAACAAAACTCATTCTTTTCTCTCCATAAATCCTTCCTTTTTCCCAAATTTTCTATCACTTTGGAGGGTCTCACAATCTTTTCAGTTACCCAGAATCTCAACCTCAATCAGGGTCAGTCTTGACTCCTCCATCTTACTTACCCCCACACAGCCAAACCATTGACAAATCTTGTTTCTACTTTCACACCATCTCTAGCATATGTTCCCTTTTCTACAATCAAAGCTACCATGCCAGTTCAGTTCTTCATCACTTCACACCTGGGCTATTGCAGTAGTCTTTTAATTGGTCTCCGGGTCTCATACCTTACACTCTACCATCAAAATGATTCTGTTAAATATTGTTCTGGTTTTTAATCAGTTGTTCAGTCATGTCCAATTTTTGATGACCCCATGGACCATTGCCCATCAGTTCCTTCTATTCTCCACTATCTCTTGAAGTCCATCCAAGTTCATGTTCGTAGCTTTGCCCAATCCAGCCTCTTGCTCAATAAATTCCAATGCCTCATTGTTACCTCCAGGATCAAACATAACATTCTCTGTTTGGCATTTAAATCTCTTCCCAACCTAACCTATTCCTTCCGACTCATTCTTCTTACATTCTTCTCTTTTCAGCAACTTTATGATGTATCCACACTGTCCTCCTTGCACAAAAACTCCATCACCAGTCTCTGCCTATTAAAGTGGCTGGCACATAATAAATATTTAATAAATATCTAATTGACTGTACATTTGCACTGGCTATCCCCACTGATAAGAATGCTCTTCCTCTTCACTTCTCCCTCCGAATTACCCTGGCTTCCTTCAATACTCACCTCTAATCCTACCTTCTACAGGAAGCCTTTCCTACTCTTTTCTCCAAGTTAACCTTACCTTCTGAGATTATCTTCCATCTTTCCACATACTCTATATCTGAATATTATTTTCACATTTGTCTCTCTCATTCAAGGAAAAGGTGTTTTTTTTTCCTTTCTTAGTATCCCTAGCACATAGGCCAATCACATAGTAAACAATAAATGCTTGTTGACTAGCAGATTGACTAATCAACCATAGATCTGGACTTACAGATCTTTTTTGAAAAGAACATAATTCTTTCTACTGCAAGGGAAACATTCTTTTTATTAGAGAGTTAGGTTTTTATGACGCAGCTTTCTCCTGGTTCTTCTCCTATCTGACCATTCCTCTGTCTCCTCTGATGTAGCTTTATTCATGTCATGCCCACTAACAGTAGGTGATTTCCAAGGCCCTGTCTTGGCTCTTGTTCTCTTTTCCATCCATTCTGTTTAACCTGATGATCTCATCAATACTCATAGTTTCAATGATAATTTCTATGCAGATTAACTCTCAGATTTACACTTCCGGCCCTAACTTCTCTCTTGACTTCCAAATCAGTCTTGAATCTCTAACTACAGTTTATACTTCTCAACCCAGATGTCTCTTAGATATCTTCAACTTAGTCTAAAATTAAACTAATTATCTTTCACCATCTCCCTTAAGCCCTTCCTTCTTATTAACTTCCTTATTACTACTGGTGATGCCATCATTCTCCCAGTCATCTAAACTCTTGACCAAGATGTCATCCTCAACTACTTATTATCCCTCATCCCTCATATTTCAATCAGTGGTCAGTCTCCACTTTCAGAATATCCTTCAGATCTGCGCTGTACTCTCCTCTGACACTGACTGCTGAGCCATCCCCTCACCAAGCATGGCTGCTTCCCACCTGGGTCAGGCAGGTCACTTTTCTGTTGCTACATAGAGGGCTCTGGTGCAGGCCCTCAATACCTTGCACCTAGACTGATGCAGTAACCTCACAAGTCTCTCATTACGACAATCCATTCCCTAGTCAACTTCCTAAAACATAAATTTGACCATATCACCCTCTTGCCATTTAATCATGTTAGTCAGTTCTAGTTGGATTCAGTGGGAGAAAAAACTCACCATTATTTCCATGATCAAATATAAAATATTGTCTCAAAGCTGGTTGTAGACTGGTTCCTTCTTACCTTCCCATTCTCCTTGCACTTTACTCTCATCTAGTGGCATTGGCCTCCTAATTATTCCTCAAACAGGACACTCCATCTCTCCATTCCTCATTGTTCTTACTGACTGTGCCCCATGCCAGGAATAATCTCCCTCCTCGTGTCCAGGTCCTAGCTGTCTTGGCTTATTTCCAGGGTCAGTTAAAGTCCTGCCTTCCACATGAAGTGTTTACCTGTTCTCCTTCATTTTAGTACTTTCCCAATGAATCAGGCCCCAATTTCTATTGTATATATCTTGCTTATATCGAGTTATTTCTTCTTCTCCCCCATTAGATTGTGAACTCCTTGAGAGAAAGGAATGTTTGTTTTTTTTGCCTTTCTTTGTATTCCCAGTGCTTAGCAGAATGCCAAGGCACATAGTAGGCATTTCATGAATACCAGATGATTGAGTGAATTTCTAAATAATGCTTCATAGCTACCAAGGAGGACTAAGAGCTACTCTTTATTCTGGGACTTTTACAAGATTTGTGTGTCGACAGCCTTGAGGTCAAAGAGTTATTTTATCTCTGTTTGGCCAAGTGGTTTGCCTGGTAAAGTTTTCTTAAAATGATTTCTCTCCTTCCCCTTCCCCGAATCAATTGAAAATGGTATAAGAACATCCTGTTTCTCAACACTCGGCATTTGTTTCATAATGTGAAGTCAGGAAGAAAAGGTGCCAAAGCATTCCTGAAGATTATAATCATCGAAGAACAAATTCTGATGTTCTCACACTCTGATGTCTAAAAGGATGTGAGGTTTTCATTCAACTTCCCAAGGGGATCACTTCAAAATCATATAGGCTGGGAGTTGGCTCCACCTCTTCACACTGTCCATTAGCCCTCCGGGAATGCTTTGGGTGCCATCCCAGGCAAACAGTTTGAAAGACCAGGATATTCTATTTTAAAATGCAATCACAAGCACCACAATTAATAAGCACTTTCTGTCTTCAAAGCATTTTACAGTAACAGCTTAAATTAATTCTCACAACCCCTTGAGAGGTATGTCAGTTTTATGATGTTTTCAGATGAGGAAACTGAGGCAGACAGGCTCTGAAATAGTCTCCCAGCCATGGGAAGAGCCTTAGCACTCAGTCTCTACAAAGACCATATCTACCTGATGCCAGCACAGCTGCTGGCATTTTAAAATGTGCTGACAGACTCTACCCACTCATTCATTTAAGTATTTCCCCCAAAGAGTTTGTTTTTCACTTTTCAACAAGTTGTGTTGCCATCAATAACAAAGACATCTGCATTTTTGTCAGTCATTTTTTAGCTGAATCCTTTTGTTTCAGCAACAAAAAGTATTTATTAAACACTAATTATGTGGCAGGTTCTAGGCATTGGGGATTGTTATATAAGCAAAAAAAAATAATAATAATAATAATCACTGCCCTCAAGGATCTTACATCCTTTCCAAAAAACAAAACCTCTTACCTTCTGTCTTAGAATGAATAGTATCATTTCCAAGGTAGAAGAACTATAAGATCTAAACAATTGGGATCAAGTGACTTGCCTAGGGTCACATAGTCAAGAAGTGTCTCCAGTCAGATTTGAACCCATATCCTCCTGTCTCCAGACCTGCTTCTCTATCCACTGAGTGGCCCAACTGCACCAAGAAGCTTATATTCTAATGGGGGAAGACAATATATAAAAGGGAATTAAAAAGGGGGGAGGGGTCAAGCAGGGTCAGTTGACAAAGTGGGTAAAGTGAAGGATGGCTGATCTGGGTCCTTCCCTAGAATGGAGATTCATGGAAGGAACTCAACAAAGAGAACAACAGGGGCCAAAGGAGAAGACAAAGGAAGTATGGTGGCTAAGTCCATGTTGATCATATTAATGATTTTTTATAATGGAATCTAATTTAATTCAAATTCAAAATCTGGTACTGCTAGAGACCCTCTTCCTTTACATTTTTCATTAATCCCTTTGATATTTTGGGGTTTTTTTGTTTTTCAAAATGAATTTTAATATTTTTCTAGTTCAATGAAACACTTCTTTCAGTAATTTAATTAGGAGGGCATTGAATAAGGACCTTAATTTGTGTAGGATAGTTATTTTATTTATATTGGCTCTGTCTACCCATGAACAATTAATATTCATCCAATTATTTAAATCTGACTTTATTTGTATAAAAAGGGTTTTATAATTATTTCATGAGGTTCCTAGGTTTGTTTTGGCAGATATACTCTTGGGTATTTTCAGAAGAATGACTTGTGCATGTTCACCTCCAGAGAGAGAACTGGTAAACAGAAACAGAAATAATAAGACATAGATTTAGATATACATATATCTTTTTGTCAAATGTTGCCTTCTCTAATAGGGGGAAGGGAGGGGGGAGGCACTTGACTGGGTATTTTAACACAACAAACAATTTTTAAAAAGCAATCTGGTATATATATATATATATATATATATATAATCATTTTTTCTAGAATTAGCAAGTTTTTCCCATTT
>NW_025354074.1:0-3106 GCF_016433145.1 Gracilinanus agilis
TTACCACTCTTCTGCTTTGGAACCAATACATAGTATTGATCTAGGACAGAAGGTAAGGGCTTAATGAAAAAAAAAAGGGGGGAGCTATTATTGAGGACAACCCAAGGTGCAAAGTGGGGTGGGAAAAGGATTATGGGTCTGGATAGATAAGGAATAGAACAAGGCTATAGTACCTAAAAAGCATATAATAAAATGAATATTGAAAAGGCAGGAAATAAGCATTTATTAAGGGTCTACTGTGTGCCAGGCACTGTGTTTGAAAAATATTCCATTTTATCTTCACAATAGCCCTAGGAAGTAGCTGCCGCTATTATGCCCATTTTATAGTTGAGGGACCTGAGGCAGACAGAGGTTAATTGACTTGCCCAGAGTCACAAAACTAATGAATATTTAAAGCTGTATCTGAATTCAGATCCTAATCATTTCAGACTCAGTGTTCCATTGACTGCATCATCTAGTTGCCTATAAAGAATGTAAACAGATCTTTTCACACTTCACAATTTGTCCTCAGTTTGATCAGGATTCCAGGGATAGAGTCAGAGGAACGTACATTAAACATTTTTAAAGGTTAATATTTGGCCTTTGAGAGCAGAAATATAACAGTGTTTGGATAGTACTTCTTTCTCCCCAGACCCAAGTTAAAAGATTAGTCAGTTTAAGTACCAATTTAGTGATCTGGAGAAAGAATCTGGCCTCCCTTGTGCTTTATAGTCTATCCCGTTATGCTTTTAGTCATGATTTACTGGAATCTTATCTTCCCTTTCAACTCATTATGACTCATTCATTTCTAACCTACACAGAAAAGTCAAAGGAAAGAGAACTACTTGGCAGATAGAGGAATGACAGCCAAGGAGGGAAAGATGAAAGCTTATTCTTCTTTTAGTTAATTTGGCGGGAGGTGTTAGAAGGGGAGTCCAAGAGGCCATTTGGGGGTTACCACATCATACTAAAATATCATGAACCTTCAGTCTCAGAATCTGAGCAGTTCTTGAGCACTTTTCCAACTGACATAACTACCTCTCCTCTCATTGGACTTAGAAATCTCTAGACTTCACAAGCCACAGAGTTGGTCAACTCCCACTCTAGGTATGTCCACCAGGAAGGGTATGCTACGTCACCTATCCAAGAAATCAAACATCATGTGGAAAAGGCCAGCAGGGACTAGGCTGAAGTTCATTTTTTTTTTTTTTAGCCAATAGTCCACAGAAGGCCAAAGGATGAGAGAAAGGGCACAGTTCATCCTCCATACCGCTGCAGGGAATATTTGAATAAAAGAAAGTTCAGTGAATCATAGCCAAGAAGGTGAGCTTAATGTGAGGTGAGCTGCTACCATTTTTAACTGAAGAAGCAAAAGGAAAGGTGGGAGATGACAAAGGGACCATTCAGGATTTGCCACATGATACCAAAATGCAAAGTCCCTTAGCACTGAACTACCATGTGGTGACCAGAACCAAGAATGGCAACTCTGAGTATATTCCATGAGGGAGAGATAGCACCCCAAATATACTCATTACTCTAATATATATTTTTACAAAACTCAGCTCAGATGAAGGCAGGCAAATCATTGTAAGATGTGGTCCCTACCACACAGAAACTTAAATTCCAGGTGAAAAGACAAAGCAGGCATACACAAAGGATTTAAATAACAATACAAAAAATAGAGCATTCTTGCAGCTCCCATATAGAACCCTGGACAAGTATAACAAAAAGCTAAGGACCTGGGAGTGTTGGAGAAAACTCAAGGATGAGGATTTAAAAAGGCTGAGTTTTAATATAATGAGAAATATTAGGGAAATGACATGAGTTTTGGACAGCCTATGAATCCCTTCCTCTATCTGCCTTGGAAGGACCATGATATCTAGACAGCCTACATTTTGAGAAGGGAATTCCTTTGCACTTTCTTGGTATTAAAGGGTCAGAGATGAACACAAAATAATGCATCTGATAATAAAAGTAGGAGAACTGGAGATCAAGTTCTGAATGGGAAACCAACTTCTGGCTACTCAAAATCCTATTGCAAAAGAGAGATTTGGAGGGAATATTATTATGAATTATAGAGTTAGAATTAGAAGGAAAGAAATAAATATTTATAAAGTACTGACCATGTGCCAAGCATTGTGCTAAGCATTTTACAAATATTATTTGACCTTCACAACCTTTTGAGGTAGGAGCTGCTATTATTATTCCCATTTTACAATTGAGGAAATGGAGGCAAACACGTTAAGTAACTTGTCCACATTCACCCAGGTAGTAACTATATGAAGCTGGTTTTGAACTCAAGTTTTTCTGACACCAGATCTAGCACTCTATTTACTGTGCCACCAAACTGTATCTAGAAGAGACCTTAGTAATCATCTAGGCTACCCTAATCTTTTGTTAGATGTATCAGATGTTGCATTGGCTTATGGGGGCCATCCCTAGAGCATATACTTCAAGTAAACCTAGAAATTTCTAGGGACTCCAATGGCAGCTAGGTGGCTCAGTGGATAGAGAATTAGGCCTGGATACTGGAGGTTCTGGGTTCAGATCTAGCTTCAGTCACTTTCTAGCTGTATGACCCAGAGCAAGTCACTTAACCCCTACTGCCTAGCTTTTACTGCTCTTCTTTACTTACTACTACACCAAAGTGTAGTATTGATTCTAAGACAGAAGGTAAGGATTTTAAAAAGAAAGAAAGGAAGGAAGGAAGGAAGGAAGAAAGAAAGAGAAAGGAAGGAAGAAAGGAAGGAAGGAAGGAAGGAAGAAAGGAAGAAAGAAAGGAAAAAGAAAAGGAAGAAAGTAAGGAAAAGACAGAGAAAGACAGAGAGAGAGACACCCCCACACACACACACACAAACAGATACAAAGAAAGAAACAAAGAAAAAGAAACAAACAAACAAAAAAAGAAAAAAATTCTCGGGACTTTTGGGGTCATGTGACTTAACTTTGAGACTTGTTGAAGATGAAAAAATCTCTAAATGCTCCAAGCCATTTAGTAACCCAAAGTCCTGGTAGTGTTAGGAGTAGAGGACGTGAGTTACTGTATTAAAATGAGATATTCTTTTTCTTTGCTCTCCAGATGGTATTATGAAACTTGAAGACTCCTTGTCATGGTTGGGTATGGGTC
>NW_025354075.1:0-9821 GCF_016433145.1 Gracilinanus agilis
GGGCATAAAAACTTCACAACAGAATAAAGAAAAATAGAAATTATAAATACAACTTTTCTAGATACCATAAAATTATAATTAATAAGGTTTCATTAATAGGCAAATAAAAATTATTTGGAAACAAAATAATCTAATTCTTCAAAACTGGTGGGTCAAGAAACAGGCACTGATTTGATTGAAGAGAATGACAATGAGGAGACAATATATCAAAATTTGTGGACTACTGCCAAAGTAGTATTCAGGAGAAAATTTATATTCCTGAATCTTTATATCAATAAAATAGAGAAAAAGAAATTTCATAAATTGAACATAGAAATAAAAAAACACTAGAAAAAAAAGAAGTTAAAAATGCCCAGTTATAGACTAAATTAGAAATCCTAAAAATCAAAGGAGAAAATAATAAAATTGAAAGTAAAAAAAAATCGAAGTAATAAGTATGAATAGGAGTTGGTTCTATTAAAAAAATGGAATAGACAGAGCATTGGTTAGTTTGGTTAGAAAAGACAGGAGAGAATCAAATTACCAGTATCAGAAATTAAAAGCATAATTTCACCTTGAATAAAGAAGAAATTAAAACAATTAGGAGCTATTTTGTCCAATTATATGACAATTTGATGATTTAATTAAAATGTATGATTATTTTTACAAAAATATAAATTCACTCAATTGGCAAAAGAAGAAATAAAATATTTAATCTCATATCAGAAAAGGGAAATTGAATAAGTCATTAATGAACTCCCTAAGAAAAAATCTCTGGGGTCAGATGGATTCACAAGGGAATTCTACCAAGCATTTAAAGGACAATTAATCACAATAGTATACAAATTATTTTGCAAAATAAGCAAAGAAGAAGTCCTATCAAATTCTTTTTATGACAAAAATATGATCCTGATATCTAAACCAGGATGAGCAAAAACAAAGAAAGAAAATTATAGGCCAGTTTCCTTAAGGAACTTTGATTGAAAAAATCTTAAATAAAATACTACCCAAGGGATTACAGCATCATATCACAAAGATTATTCACTATGACCAAATGGAATTTATATCAGAATGCAATGCTGATTTAATATTAAGAAAACCATGAGCATAATTGACCATAACAATAATCAAACTAACACAAATCATAATTATTGTAATAGAATGAGAAAAATCTTTGACAAGATACAGCACCCATTCCTGTTAAAAACACTAGAAAACATAAGAATAAAAAGGACCTTTCCTTAAAATAATGAATAATATTTATTGCCCATTATCACTACTTTTATAAAATATTTTACTAGAAATGTTAGCTTTAGCAATTAGAGAAGAAAAGAAATGGAAGAAATCAATCTTGCAGATGATATGATGGTATACTTAGAGAATCCTAGAAAATCAACTATAAAACTATTTGAAATGATATTAACTTCAGCAAAGTAGCAGGATATAAATTAAATCCACATAAATCATCAACATTTCTATTTATTTCCAAGATCAACAGCAAGAGTTAGAAAGAAAATTTCTATTTAAAATCACTCTAGACAATATTTTGTTATTATTCATTTTTTACTATGTTCCATTTTGTTGAAGTTGTGAAACAATTAAAAGAAAAAACCTGACCATTGTTAGTCTGCTGTACTCTGCACTGTCGGAGAGAAACTGTGGTGTTGTCCTGAATTCTATTTGTCATGTTTTTATAAAGGAATCTTAAAAGGAGACCAAGAGGAAGGCAACTAGATTATTTACTGAAGCAACTCAAGGTCATGCTATATAAGTAGCTATTGAAGGAACTGGGAATATTTATTCAGAAGAAAAGACTTAGAAGCTAACATAAAGTTGTCTTAACAAAAACTGGGTACTCTGATATCAGATGGATTAGACTTGGTCAACTTCATCTGAAAGGTCAAGAGAAGGAGCAGTGGGTGAATATTTTAAAGGTATACATTTAGGTTTCAGAAAGAAAAAGCATATTAATTGGAGCTTTCTGAAAATAGAATGGTCTTTCTTGGAAAAAATGAATTTCCCTTCATTGAAAGTCTTTAGGGAAAATCTGGCTGATTTATTTGTCTGGTATATTAAGTGGGGAATTTTCATGTAGATATGGAGTGAACAAGATGGGCTCTAAGGTCTCCTTGAAATCTGAAGTGCTGTGATCAGCAGTGGGTGAGCTCAGTCCTTGGTATGACATGTGTTGTCTATAACTATCAAATGTTTGAATATTTCACTGTTTACACTTCAAACAAAAATATTTTTTCAAATTGAGGAATAAGGTTTGATCAGCATTTAAACATAGAAATTCATTTGATAAAAGGAAATTATTAGTTAAATTCTTTTCAGTGGAAACACAAATTGAAAGATAATTCATTCATTTCTCAATTCAATTTTTTTCCTTGCTTTAGTCATTAACTATTTTCAGAAAAAAAAAACTTTAAGAGCTACTGTAATTTATAAACATAAAACAAGGTACATTTACAGGTACCATCATTTTATTGAGCTATTTGTATTATAGAACTATAAATATGGCATTAATAATGAGAAAATATTGTATGAATGGCAAGAGAAAGCATTCATTTTGCAAGAACCACTAATTTACCTTCTTGTTACTGTTATCATAGGATATAGACAAAACTGATCAAACAAGCATGTTGTTTCAAGACATTGGGTTTGGTTAAATGAGAGCCAAGTAACAACTGTTTCAAATCAAATTAGTCAGAGACAATTTCTAGAGAAGACATAACTGAAATGACTAGATGTATAACATAGATGTAGAAAGGCAGCAAAGTCAGAAAAATTCAGGTAAGTACCATGGGTATAACTAAGCATCGATAGACGTCAAGGATAATAACAGTTATGTGTCACTAAATGAGCTTTAATTCCAAGGGTGATGGCTGTTTTCTAATCTCTGTTTCATCAGTCCCCCTCCCTTCTTTTGGCCAAGAGTTTCAAGCTGTAACTAGAAAGCATGAAAGTGAACTGTGCCCCTGAGTAGAGATAGAGATACTATTAATACTTAGAATTGGTTTAGTGAACTAACAGGGTAAAATAAGAAATTGGGGAATGAAATACATTTGGAAAGACTTAAAACCATCCATATTCTTATGTAGAGAACAAATAATGTCACTGAAGTGTAGCTTTGAAAAATAAAACTTAGAGGCAAAATTCAATATTTCATCAAATATTTTCATAACACTTAAAAATTTTCATTAATAGTTATAGAGAAGTGGTCAAGAGAAACGTTTCCCCTCTGTGCATATGAAGATAGACTTCATATAAACTTGTCAATATTTAAGGCCTTATTTCTTACCTACCACTACATTTCAGCATTACAAATATAATGCATCCTATAATACAATCTATAGAATATTTTTTCTCATCTATAGAGCATTTTCTGATTTCTCCAATTATAAGTTTCCTTCCCCATATCATTATATATTTATTTTGTACCCATTCTTTATTTACTCAGTACCATAGCTCCACAGCAGTGGAGACCTCAAAGTTCTTCTAGTTCAAGCTCCTCATTCTATAGATGAGTAAATTGAAGCTCCAGGAGATTAAGAACCCTCCCCAAAGAGTTTCACAAATTGACTCTAATGTTCACTCTTCTGATTAAAGAGTTGGTACTCTTTCCCCTGAACCTTACCTGAAAATGTGTTATATGTCCCTTGTAAAATGTAGGCATCTTAAGGCCAAAGATTGTCAGTTTTCTCTTCATTTCCCCTTGAACTGATGAAGTACTTTGTTGATAGCTTGCTGGATTTTGCCCCCGCAGTGAGAATTTTGGCTTTCAGTTCAGTGAGGATCAACTGAAATTAAGAGCCAGGAGCATTGTTGTGTGGGCAGTGAACAGTGGGGTTGAGTAATTTAAGAGAGAAAATATAGCAATAGTGGTGGGACATGTGCCGTTGTCCCTCCAGTCCTTGAAAAGAAAGGGGATTTCATGAACAGAGATCACTATCCTCCCTTCCTTCTAATTGAGATCTGCCCTGAGAATCTCCAACACTCTCAGATGTTGCTTAATATTAAAGAGTGAAAGTAAAGCTAAGGCATGTATTTGATCTCAAGTGAGAGAAATTACCTAAGAAAAATTGGGGGAAGATGAAACTTTCTACAGAGTTTCAAGGAAGAGTGTAATTAACACTGACTTCCTTCTTACCTACATCAGGTTTTCAGAAGAAATGTTAGGTTAACTTCTTGTCTTGTACTCATCAGCACATTCTGAGAGACAGCACTTGTTAACAAGTTAATGAAAAAGTTAATGAAATACCTTACATCCAGTTCAGACATGAAAACATTAAAGAATTGAATTTCTGAGTTTTCCTCTCCCTACATCTTGGGTTCATGAAGTGGCAAATGACTAAGGGTCATTATAAGGGATTGTGCAGAGAACATATCATAATATATAAATGCTTTTGTTTTTCAACATTAGATACCATCTAAAGTAACAAGATTGCCAAAGATTATTTCATAAATCACATGCAAGATATGGGAAAGAAAGGGAATTATTGTAGGAGAGAGCCATATCGATTAGCAGATTATCAAGAGATATTAATGAAATATTATTGGAAGACAAACACAATGGAATGGGTATTTCACAACTAGTTGCCCTAAGTATTCGGAGTAAGGTATACTAGCAACAAACAACTGTCCCTATATGTCTGTCCATTCTCCTATCCCCTTTGCATCAATCTGTGGCAAGGCTAGGGTCTCCATGGAAATGTCACTGTTATAATCCTGCCATTAACAGCCAAAGTCATCCCGTGTTCTCCCATCTACACCCCAAAAAAATATCCCCAATTATTGACAAAATAAAAGATAAATTGGCAGGTTTGTCTGATTCTCACAACATTCCCTGGAGTTGTTTACTTTTGCTTGGTTTGTCTTGGCCTTAAAAATTCATGAAACAACAAAGGAACAAAAAACCAATAATACAACTACACATATATTCATTTAAACTATATGCATTCATTTAACCATCACTGCAGCAGACATATCTAACAGAAACATATCTAGTTTCATATAGTCCTATTTTTGTACATTTAACCTAATATTTTCATCATTATATATGTGACAGAAATATAGAATTTAAAGGTGAGAAAGAGAAAATAAAAATCATCTTGTTCTTTAACTTCTACATGGTTGGGAGTTTTTTTTTTCTCTTGAATTCTTGCCATAAGCTCACAGAGCCTCTGTTTGAGCATGGCCATTTTAGAATCATATTCCTTCCAAATGGAGTTTGATTTCTGGACCAAGAAGATGAACAATTTGGAAATCATCACCTATGAAAAAAGGAATTACAGATGTTTAATGGAAAAGAAAAGAATGAGAAGACACATATCCATGCTTTTCAAATATTTTAAGATCTGTCTTGTACAATGAAAGAAGACGAACCAGTCATCATTGGACTGGTCAATTGGATAAAGGATTTTTTTTTTTTTGGACGGAAAGTATTTTCAAAGACTATAGCCTAAGTATAGAGAAGTTCTGATTTGCATTAATGAAGGAAGTAGCCACTTTTACTCCAGAATTCAGATCTAGAAACAGTAAGTATAAATTATAGGAAGGTATAATTCATCTAAACATAAGAAGGTTTTGGGATTTGGGGAGCTGAATGAAAATACACTGGCTTGTCTCATTTATAAGTGAACTTCTCAACGAGGTTAATTAACATCAAGAGTATGTATGCAGATTTTTAAAACAATAATTCTTAAGGTCACTTAAAATAATAGCTAGCGTTTGCATAGTACTTTAAAGTTTGCAGAGCAATTGAAAAATAGACATACATACACACACACACACACATATGATCTGAGCTTTGTCCATTATCATCCTTACCTTACAGATGATGAACCAAGACTGAGAGGTTATATGAGGTCACATAGCTCATAACAGGCAGAACATAAACTCAGACTATCCCACTATTCCCAATAAGACCTAGCTGCCACCTAACACAGAACATTCTTGTCAGGTGGCAAATTATACTGAATTTACATAAAGAATATTTTCAATTCAAAGATTCCATAATTCTTGATAACTCTATTAGGTATGCTCTTTTTAATCCTTTTCAATACTCCCAAATAAATATTCTTAAAATTTCTATCACCTTTATATAAATATATATATATATGTATATGTATATATGCACAAAATTAATAGGTAATCTAATTATGGAATCGGGCTTGTGATCATGTGTTTTTGCACTCTTCCATTTCTAGAATATGTATACAAGCTATTTGATTTGGTGTAACCAAAGGCAGTGAATAAATATCTAAGGATTGAAAAAGTTTCAGCTTCACATAGTTTTATTTTATATAATCATAATTTATCAATGAATTTATAATTCTCCTTAGAGCTACAAACTTCCCAACAGAATTTCAGGTCATAAATATAATTGGAGCACTCCTACACTAAGTGAGTCATTTTTCAGTAGACCAGTAAACTATGCAGCATGTTTATTAGGGACTCTAAACCATAAGCATTAGACACAGCTGTAATGACAATCATCTGTCTTATGAATGACACACTCTAGTTGCTGGGAGTTCTAAGGGGAAAAAATCACAAACAACATTCAATTTTTAAAGTAATGGGAAAGAAACAAGGTGGACATGTTTGGCCTTGAACAAAATTAATCATCTAAATGTAAATGTCTTGTTGTTTTAAAGTGAGTTATTAACAAAACATAAAACATATTTGCTTTTAAACTCAAATTTCATACAGTTGAAATACACCACATATTGGCAAAATTGCATGTGTTTTGACTTTTAAAAGTTTACCTGTTTATGAGGTTGTGTTTTATATGTAAACAAAAGAAATAACATTGTCTGTGATTCATAATTAATCATCTTACCCAATAAAATCTGTCTATGACAATGACCATAATTGATGTTTTATAGGATGAAATGGTTGACTTCCCTGATGTCAATCAAGGGTTTGGGTATATCTTAGGCAACCTAGATTTTTTTAATTCCATGATGGATCTCTTATCCTTGATATTATCTAAATAATTTTGAAGCTGTTTAAATCTTAAGTCTGTTTTAATTTTTGTTGTCTAAACTGATCTGAGTCCTCAATGAAGAGAGGTAATTCATTTAACCCTTCCTAACTGATTTTCTATTCCACTTTCTTACCTTCGTTTCTTGGCTTCACTTCACTTCTTACTTTATAGATGATATTCCATTTACTAAAAATATTCTGGAATGAGAAAAAAATTAATATTACTTCTGAATTTATCTGTATTGCCTTTATAAAATCATTAATACCTATGCTACTTTGATTTTTAGACAGTATCTGCCTGAACTCACCATCCTCAAAAATCGGTCTGTTAGATTATGAATTGACTTAAAAGTGTGATTGAAAGCGAGTAGCACTATATGTCATTTTTCTACATCCCTGACACCCCATATTTGATTGCTAGCCAGTGTAACCTGTGACTCATTTGTTGACCGTAAATAAACAACCATTTTAAGTTGGATACCTCTCCCACAGATAATTCTTTAGTCCTTGACTGTCTTTGTGAAAGTAGGGGTGGTTTGATCTTCCCATTAGGATGATTAATGGGGTGTTACTCATTTGAGTGGTTCTGATTTTCTAGCCAAGATTACTAGATTCATTGGGGGGCCCTAAAACAATATTCTTTAAGTTTCAGAGAGGGGATGAGCAGCCATATCTGAAAGCCAACTAACTTTCTTTGCCTGAAGCCAATCCCAAGGCATCTCAACTACCTTACCCCCTCTTTTCTTGCCCCCCTCCTTTCCTGTGTCTCAAAAAATGTGTCCCTTTCCTGTGTCTCAAAAAAAAATAAAATTTCCTATATTATCTGGGGCCTCGGTTTTACTAAAGTTGTCAGAGTGATATACTTTATTAACAGTTATATGTGTCACTGATCATAAACTATTATCCTGGGGAAAAATGACTCAGTTTCACTGTTATTGGCATTTTATTCATCACAGTTCTATTTTCTATACTTTTTAAAAGGTACTCTTTGACATTATCCTCCTCTCCTTTCTGTACCTCTGTCCTTAATAATTAGGAAAGCCTTCTTCTTTCCAAGACCAATGCCCTTTGTGTACCTTTGATCCTGTTAATGGTTTAGAATCACATAACCAGAAACAGGGAACATTGGTCACTTTTTACAGACCCATTCCACTCTCTGTTCCTCCAGGATACGGATAAGAGTACAGATCATATACCAGATATGGAACAAATACAGATGGATTTATAGAATAAAAATAGAAAACTCTGACAAAGTAAAATACATATAAATTAATATTAAACTTTAATCTTCACTTTCACATCCCCTGTAATTCTCGATGGACCTCTAGCAGTGACACAAAGAGACTTTTGAGCTTGTGTCTGAGCCTTATCCTTAACCTGCTTTACATAGGATATTCTTCTCCCTTATAAGCCCACCCCTCTACACATTGAGAGGTTAATATTGCCAATATCTACATGAAAAAGAAGGAGGAAGGGCAACTTACAATTTTCTGTCTTCTTACTAGTCATAAGTCCTAGGTTAGAAACTCATCCCTCAATATTTTACCTGGAATATTCTTCAGGCCCTTGCCATCTTGCATAAATAGTTGGTTATTCAGTTCATCTAGAGAAAGAAAAGAAAGAGAGAAAGAAGAAAGAATGAAGAAAGGAAGGAAAGAAGGAAGCAAAGAAGCAAAGAAGGAAGTAAGGATGGAAAGTAAGAAGGAAGGAAAGAAAGAAGGAAAGAAGGAAAGAAAGGAAGTCATAGAAAAATATAGTCAAAGGAATAATAAATCTTATATGTGCACAATAGATAGAAAAAGTTTTGTAGCCCAGATTTTAGAGTATAGCTGCTAGTAAAGTGCAAAAAATCAGAAAATGAATGATGAGGAAATTAAACAAGAATGACATACTAAAGATTTCAAGGGAAAAAGCCTTCAATAAAATCCAAGTATAAACATAGATAAATCAGTAGGATGAGTGCTAAACATAAACAAGTGAATACTGAAATATATTCCTGTGGATACTCCCACTCCTACAAAAAATAATGAAGAATTCCAGAGTGATTAAAATAGAAACTGAAAGAAATAAAGTATAAATCAGAAATAAAAATTACTTAAAAACATAGAACTGTCACTGAAAAAATTTTAAATTCAATTTGTAAAAAATTAAAAAAAATTAATCCAAAGAGAGATTAGTTAAATGGTAGAGTGTGAGAAAGCAATACAGCACAGGTTTTCCCCTATTTAAAAAAGACAGAAAATACATCAAATTGAGTCCTAATCAGGAAAATCAGGGAGAATGGGAGAAATAGCAGTGAGAAACAGTATTTCAGACCAATTTAGTATAGAGAAACATACTGATTATAAAAACAAAAAAGAAGAGTAAAGAGAGTGGGAGAAACTTGAACCTCATGCTCATCTGAATTGGTCAAAAGTGTCAAGAACACATACACTCTCCCACATAGTTAGCAATCATGACATCAGAAAAAGTAATAGCAAAAATAAGGTTGATTAAAAGAGAAAAATTAAAAAAAAACTTATATTTTGCATAGGCTAATAGATTATGAAATAACATTAATAATACGCCTATGTGCCAAATGGTATAACATAAAAATATTTAAAGAAAGAGTTAAATAAAGTATAGGAAAAAATAGACATTAAATCTATAATAATGGGAGACTTCAATGTAACATGCCTAATCATACCCATATAAATCTAATGAGAGAGAGAGACACGGAGATACTGAGAAAATGAGTGAAATGTTAGAAGTCATTTAGGATTCATCTTTGGTGATTATTGAGTGGTGCTAGAAAGGTATCTATCTATCTATCTATCTATCTATCTATCTATCTATCTATATATCTATATATATAT
>NW_025354076.1:0-3049 GCF_016433145.1 Gracilinanus agilis
GCTGTGGGTCACCCTGGCCGTAGCCAGCTTCTGGGTAGGCCAGCCTGTCAAAGCCAGTCCCTAGAGCACCAGGGGGTCCCTAAGGGGAGAGCTGAGGACTTTCCGGGGCCCCTCTCACGTTAGAGAGCCATGGGGAGAACTCCTCCCAGTAGCTCTACATCAGGGTCCTTTCCCTCTCTTACGCCTCCAGGGCTACCGGCACAGCTCTGTAGAAAGTACATTTGGGGTCTGGCCGGTAACGGACTCTCATCGAACTGTCCTGGCCGGGATCCCATTTCTCCTTCCGGTGCGGCTCCGACCGCTTCTCTCTATTTTATCCACCAGGAGCTAATAAGTGAAGCTAACGAGGAGGAATGGTCTGATAAAGGAGATGCTGAGGAAGATGGAGAAGAGCCTTCTGGGGCTGGTGTAATTGGCTGCGCTAAAGGGACTGTTAGCAGTTGGGCCTCCTTTTTCTTTTGTTAAAAGTGTATCTCCTGTGCCAGGTGCCCTAGCAGACCCGACGCAGGTGCTCCTTAAGGCCATGCAGGCCCCCCCACCCCAGAGCCGGCCCCCTAACTTCTGGCTCCTGCAGCTTAACGAGAGAGGCGGCCGTGAAAGCCAGTGGGCCAGTCGCCTTGATTTCTCTGGGCTGCCCCATCATCAAGGGATTGTGGGGAAGTGCCCGGAGGAAACCCAGCTAAAAGGACCAGCCAGTAACCATGGAAACAGAGCGTCCCGTCCTTCAGCTCCTGCCAGCAGCCTCGGGGCGAGTCAGCTTCGGTCCGGATTCTCTGAAGCAGCCTGCCTGGCTGTTAGCGGCTGACCTCCGCGCTGTGCGGCTGCCCCGTTTTCTCCCTGCTCGTCCTCGAGCCCTGCATTCCGCGCGGCCTCGTCCTCCCTTATTTGGTTAACGGTACCCGCTCCTGGGACGCTCCATCCTCTGGTGCCCGCAGCGCCCTGCCTTGGAGCAGCCCGGCGGCCGCCTCCCTTTGTCCGGAAAGTGTCTAAGTCGGCTCCTGGCTGTGCCCCGGCTGAGCCGTTCAGTTCCATGATGGATGCCGCCAAGGCGGCGCTGTGCCCGCTCAGCAAAGGCCGCTCCTGGCTTATTTAGACAGACTCGCTCTGCCGTTCTTCTCTCAGAGAAAGCAGGCTTTGGGGCCCGCAGAGGTCACCAGGGCCCTTCTGCCTGCTTCCCTTGGGGGTCCCGAGTCCGGTAGGGCTCGTGGCTCCCTTTACGCTTTATATATGTGTCCATCCCCCACTCTGGAGTGGATGGACATGACTTACCTGCATGGCGTAGCCTTGCCTCAGGATGGGGAGGCAGCTCCAGATTGGGGGGTCCTGAGTGGCGTTTAGTGGCGTGGACTGAAAAGACCAGAAACGGACACGGAGAGCAGCCAGACTAGTGGTTAGCTCATAGCTGCTCCCACTCCATGGAGTCCTGAGTTTAATTATATCCTGGTTTCAAACAAAGAACGTGGAGAAAGAGTCACAGCTGGGAAGGGGTCACAAATCATACACAAACCCATTAGAGTCTAACAAGGAGAGAGATGGGCCCAGGGTCAAGGGGCGAACTCCAACCGCCAATTAGTAGGGGTTCATTCTGGGAGCAGAAACATATTTCATGGGGATTTTCACTAATGGCGCCCTGTCCAGGACTGCACCTGGCCAGATAAAGTCTTGTCTAGCCTTGACTGTTTAAGTCATATATGTTTTAGGGTTCCGGCTTCTTAATTATCAGGGAGAGAAATGGTTAACTCAGTAGCTGCTGGTCTGCTCAGGAGTCAAAGCTTCCCAATAAGAATACTGAGAAAAGGTGGGGATCTGAAAAGGAGTCAAAAGAGGAGCCTCAGATTTTACCTTAGACGGCCCATTCGGTCTGTGACCTGACATGCAGTGCAGAAAAAAATCATACCCACATTTTACTTGCCGATGATTCTGTAATGGATCCAGATAAAGTATCTATTACAGACTCTATTTCTCTAAATGACTCCCAATAGCCTCCTGGAGGGGTCAAGTTGTTTTTGGATTAACCTACCTGCTGGTACCAGAGCTTTTCAGGGCTCGGATGACCAGGACCAAACACAAAGACTGCCTCAGCCTGGATTGGTCACGCAGGGAATCCAGATAACAGGCCCTCTCCTGACCCTATTTCTCCAACTGGCTCTCTACATGTCGGCTTATTGCAGCAGTGGCTAACAAGGACCCTGAAAATTCTGGCCACGATTCCCAATCCCTTTCTGGAAAATGTGGATTCATCCACAACTCCACACGCAGTGAGTGCATCCATGTACCTAGTTTCTCACGTCCCTTCCACCATTTGTTATCTTCCCTTTTTTGTCATCTTGGCCAACCTGACTGCTATGAGATGGTATCTTAGAATTGCTTTAACCTGCATTTCTCTAATTATTAAAGACTTAGACCATGTTTCCTTGCCTTAGCTTTCTTCCTTTGAAAACTACCTATTTATTCTTCACTGCAGTGAATTTTGGCCAATTCTGCTTCGGGGGAGCTCTTTTCAGTGGATTCTGTGCCTCCTTTACCAATTGGCCTGTTCTGCCTTTTAGGCAATTATTGTCAATATTTTTGATGCCTCCTTTACAAAACTATCAACTCTTTTTTAATAATAAACATGTAGAATCAAATCTTTATTGATCAGATTTGCTTGTTCTTGGTTGTCTTTAAGGATGACAAAAAAAAAAGACAAAGAAAACTAGTAAAACCTTATCATTTTATTCAGTAAACAAATATTTAGTCAACATCTATTTTGGGCCATGCCCTGTGCTAGTATCAACTCTTTTTTATGATTTTCCTGCATCATTCTCATTTCTCTTCCCAATTTTTCTTTTACCTCTTTTGTGAGTTTTTAAATCCTTTTTTTGTTCCTCAAGGAATTATTTTTGGGCTTGAGACCAATCCACATTCTCTTCTGAGGCTCTGGATGCAACAGTTTTTGTGTGTTTTTTTAAACCCTTAACTTCTGTGTATTGGCTCCTTGGTGGAAGAGTGGTAAGGGTGGGCAATGGGGGTCAAGTGACTTGCCCAGGATCACACGACTGGGGAGTGT
>NW_025354077.1:0-6972 GCF_016433145.1 Gracilinanus agilis
GTATATATACACACACATATATAGCCTATATTTATATATATTTATATATTATATATAGCCTATAATATTTATGTGTATAGTCTACATATGTGTGTGTGTATATTTATGTGATATAGGATATAGTGTATATAGCTCTGAGTATTTGCTGAATTGAATTGAATTCCTAGCCATGGGGCTCATTCACCTAAAAATGATCCTAATTTGAGTTTGTAAACTTTTCCCGATAGGAAAGCATATAAGTCAGGCTAACATGTCGCCTCCTGCGTTGGCCGCCATGCTGCCATAGTCAGATCCGTCTGTCAGGGAGGACTTAAGGGCTGAAGATCCCATTAGATGAGCCCAAGAAAGGCCAGATAGGATTTACTTGTCATTTAACACAGAAACTGCCTTTCATATGGAGACTCCTGACGAGGGTCCACCATAGAGTCTTGACTGATGTACCTTCTCTGAAAGCCTTCTGGGTTATTTGTGGCAAAGCAATTCCATTTAAAATGCCTTCCTGCTGGGTTAGGATCATTCTGTCAAGGCCCCTCGTTTTTCAGGGCTTCTCCGGGTGACTTTCCCACTTCACACGGGGAGAAGAGAGCCGGCATCTTTGCCTCCACATCTTCTACTGCCTTTCCAGTTGTTGAATTCTTTCTTAGCCAGTCTCATATGAGGGTTGTATAGGAAGCAACTTGCAAACTTTATAAACATTATGTTCTTTTGAACGATTACATAGCACGCTTTAATAAGATTACAATAATAACTTTAGTGAGAGGCAGCCTTGGTGTTGGCCGGAGAGCTGACCTTAGAGCCAGGGAGAGCCAGGTTCAAATTAGCCCACTCTTAGGAGTATTCTGGGCTGCAGATGACCCATGTTGGACATTTCTGCTCTAGGCAGTTCTCTAAGGTCTAAGTTGCAGAAAAGGGGTTGATCTTCATTGGTGGAGGGAATTTCCCCACCTGGGAGTTCCTCATAGCCATGAAATCACTGGTCCATTCCCCCATCTCTAAGTTTATAACATCTTATATGACTAACCTCTGGTTCACATGAGGCTGACAGTATCTGCAATGTCCAGTAGTATATAGGGTACCATTTCTGCCTAGAAAGGAGGGAGATAAATTTCCTCTCATCCCCTTTAGGACCAAGGCTGACCAATTATATTGGCTTCAATTTAATCTTGGTTGTGGATGTGACTTCCCTTTCCATTGCTTTTAAGTCATTCATATATTATTTTCCTGGTTTGATTGACTTTGCATCAGTTCACATAAATCTTCCGATGCTTCTCTGAACTTAGAATATTTATCCCTTTCTGTGGTAAAGTAAAACTTCACTCATTGGTAGACCACAACTTTGCCATCTGCCCGCTAAAGGGGAGAGGACCATCCGTCCCCTTTCTGTCACTGCCTGGCATTGTTCCGTAGAGCATCATTAGATAAGATCTGTGCTATAGCAGCTACGTGGCACCGAGATGGATCGCGGGGCTTGGATTCAGAAAGCTGAGATGAAAAGTCCTGGCCCAGACATCTACTAGCTGTGTGACCCCTGGGGGAGTTCTTTAACTTCTCCCACTTGTGAAATGGAGAGAATAAGAGCATCTCTCTGTTTTTTGTTTTTGTTTTTGGTGAGGATAATGTGAAATGATATCTAAAGTGCTTTGTAAACCTTAAAGCTGGAGAAGGAAATGGCAAACCACTCCAGTATTTTTTGCCAAGAAAAGCCCGAATGGAGTCATGAAGAGTTAGACGTCACTTGAAACAACTGAATGATAACGATAAAACCTTAAAGCACTTAATAAGTGTAAACTATTATTGCGGAGTGAAATTAAACTCCCACGAGTGAAATCTGCTGCACTGTTCGCCACTACCCTCCACTGGAAGTAGGGTCGGGGCCATTTCTGCCTCCAGACACAGTCCCGATTCCCTTACGGGGGTTAGTCTAACCTTAACTGCTACTACTGTAATAGGCACCCAGCCAACTTATTGGACCGACTCACAAATGTGCTGATTGATGTGGCCCATTCCCCCTTGACTCAGTGCTCCGCGGCGCTTCTCATTTTTCTCTTTTCTGTCTCTTTTCTGGGGGTGATGGCGATATAATAGAATATAGTAAACATCTCCATCAGAATTCTTGTCACCGGGAACCACGTTTTGCTGGAGTTTTGGGGCATGTTTTGGTTTTTGTCAGATGTTGATCTCAAGGACTTTCATAAAAACCAATACCCAGGATGTGCTGGGATCAGATCGCATTACACCACGTCTCTTTTACGCTCTCTATTTAGAAGACCGACCGCACAGTGAGAACTGATGTTTAGAATAATGACCTTGAAAACCCAGGCCAGCAAAAAAAAAAATGTGTCAGATACGTTCCTCATACTTCATTTATGAAGGTGAGTTTTCAGCAAGAGTCGAAACAGAAGGGAATTTCCAGTTAACCATCGGCAAAGCAAGAATCATTATTCCCTGATCATTCCCATGAATTGAGATTTTACCGTGTTTCCCTTTTTGTTCATTTTTTCGTGTGACTAGAAAGACAGATGACCTAATTCACTCATTTTCCTTAGTGAGGAAAAAGGTTTCAAAGAAGAAAGGGTGATAAGGAAAGGGGGCACCTACCTGACCTCGCACCTGTGGCTCTTTCCGGTGGAGTGGGATGAGCTTCGATTTGCATTTTGGCATTGGGGAGGAGGGGGCACCTGTCTGGCATCTGCACTTCTCTGATTAGCTGGCGAGCATCGGGGCTGGGTTTTCAGATGCGCCTCTCACATTTGGCAGTGGGCACGTGTTCCTAAAAAATTAGATCACTTACATTTTTTATGAATGGTTTCCTCTCGTCCCAAGAAAGCTTGCTTCTTCGAGGAACTGTAAAAAATGCATTTTGTAAGGAGGAAGCATGCCACGATAGAAGGAGTGGAGTCGGAGGATCTAGGTTTGAGTTCTGTCTCTGGGGTATCCAGGTGTGACCTTGGACAAGTCCCGTGGTGTCTTTGGACAAATCTCATGGTGTCTTTGGACTTCGGCGGCCTCTTCTGTAAAAGGAGAAGGTTGGGTTCAATGGTTGTTGGAGTCCCTTCCAACTCTGATGATTTTGTAATATAATTTTACCAAGATTTTACGTTTTTAATTCAACAAAAATTCATCAAGGTCTGATGATGTGCAAAGGACTGTGAAGGGCACCATGGGAGAGATGAATAATCCATGATAAATGCTAGTTATTATTAAATAATGGCTAATAATAATCACTTAAAGGTTTGCAGAACACTTCTTTGATTCTTACAACAATTCTATGAGGTTCATACTATTATTATTCTCATTTTTCAGATGAAGAAACCAAGGCCCAATATGCTTAAGGGATTTGCCCTGGGTCGTGCAGTTAATAAGTGGGTGACCCTGGGCGAGTCACTTGACCCCCATGGCCCACCCTTACCACTCTTCCACCTAGAAGCCAATACACAGAAGTTAAGGGCTTAAAAAAAAAAAAGTGTTTGAGGCAGAGTTTGACCAGGTTTTCTTGACCTCCAGTCCAGTACTGTGCCCATCGCACTGACTAGCTGCCTTTTCCTGGTTCTTGCCCTCAGGGAATTTACATTTCAAGACTGATATGTAGAGGAGACATTAGTTCCGATGTTTCCAGCAATGAGTGATTGATTGGCTCTGGCCTGGCTCATCAGGGATGGGTGACTTTGGAGAGGTGGGAGAGCTTTTCAGAAGGTGGTAAAAGTCCGGCAAGGCGGTCAAGGACTAGGGAACAGGCCAGGAAAAAGGAAATGTACGTAGGTTGGTCCACATTGACAGCCTCAGATATCTGAAGGGAAGTAGTAGGAAATGGGGACTGGAAAAGTCCATTGGTGCTGGGTGGAGAATGGGGTGGGGTCTTCGAATGGCATCCTGGGTAGTCTCGGTCTTATTGGGCAGACAGTGGGGAGCCATTGATGGTTATTGGTAAGAGAGCAGCATAATCCGAGGCTGTGCATTAGGAAGATGGACCTCTTGGTGTAGAGAAGGCATTAGGATAGCGGGGAAGATAATGGAGGTGGGGAGACCACTTAAGGGGCATTTAGGACTCTAGATGAGAGATAATGAAGATTTGAATTAGGGAGTGGAAAGAGAGGCCCGATTCAAGAAATATTGGTGAGGCAGAATCAATAGAACATCTCAGTAGAAGATGAGATGCTGGGAATGAAGGAGGAAGGTGGATTTTGAAGATGGACGTGAGGCGTCTCCCCATTCCTGTGAGAGCCCCCTCGTCTACTTAAAGAACCCCCCCACGCACACACACACACACACACACACACTCACACCGGCCTCCCTACACCCTCTTGTGTGATCCAGCCATGGGCTCTGGGAGGCAGGGGGTGCCTTCAGTCTGGGGTATCCTGGCGTGTCCATAGACAGAGGGCAGAAACCAGTGGAAAGGGCAATCTTTGAAGAAAGGCTTCAAGGAGAGGGTGTGAAGCAGGACTTTAAAAGTGTGAGGGGATAGAACCCAGGACTTGGGTCATGGAGCTTTGGCCAATAAGCCAAAGAGGCAGTGCTGGGATGGCATGACAAGGTGGTACCGTAGGAAGATCACCAGAGTTGGAGGATCTCTTGGTGGATTCCAGCCCTGGCACAGATACCTTGGGTAAGTCACTGAAACTCCCTAAGTCTCCATTTCCTCATCTCAAAAATGAAGAAGGGATTGCCTTGGAAGCCCTCTGAAGTCCCACGTGGCCTTGGGACAGAATAATTCCACTTTCTGGACTTTATTTTTGTCTCATTACAATGAGATGATCTTTGAATTCTTTTTTGCTGGAATTCTTTGATCCTTCCCAGCTCCAGACCTCTGACCCCTCTGACTATGGAGACCCCGAGCCAATGGAAGGGCTCAAAGGCAGTCTCGAGATGCTTTTCATTCTCTGGGCTACTCGTTAACTCTTCTTTTGCTCACTCAGATTTTATCTGTTTCTTGCTTACTTGTTTGACGGTGCCTGAATGGTAAAAGGCTTTTAGATCCACGCCGGACGCTTTCTGTGCCGGGTGATGTTCGTAGAGTCTTTCCCCCCTCCCTAGAGGAGACGGGGCTGGGGGTGCAGACCCCGGCCTAGACTTCCCTTCCGTCAGTTTGTAAAACTAGAGACCACATAAACTTAGTTCCTTTAAAAGATTGATGGCTGAAGATGATTTGCTAGTGGGAAGCCAAGACTCCGGCCTCTTGCTCTTTCTAAAATCCTGGAAGGGCCCATGGGGGGGATGGAGGGACAGACAGATGCTCAGACACGGGCCTCAGGTTGGAGGTGGGTGAAGGGAGATGAATATTCCAGAGAGGGATTACGCAGAAATCAAGGCAGGCGCTCCCATCTGGGTCCCATGGCGGAAGGGATGGGAGCCCAAGTGTGTCTGGGAATGGGCTGGCCCAAACACTGAAATACGGCTAGCGCGCCTCCTTTAAGATGCCTGTTAATGATTTTATGAGCACATTGGTAGTCAGGAGCATTACATGGGGTTTGAGAAATGGGTCTGGATATGCTTGGCAGGCAATATTATTCCGGGAGAGTACGAAAGGCCATCTTTTTTTTGACTGTTCGACTTCGTTATGCCGTGAAAGAGAAAGATAATTCAGCCGAGCATTGCGCCGTGGACTAGAGACTCTGCATTTCAGAATACAAATATTACCGAAGGTAAATGAATCATTAAAAGAGAACGGTGGCATGAAATATCTGACGAATGAACTCCTGGAATCTCTGCTCCAATAAATTTCCCCCCATCGTGGACAGACCCTTAATCCGGGCACTAATAGTATCAGTTCTGTGTTGAAGGTGCCAAAAAAGCATTTATGTGGACCCGGTGCAAATGATGGGTAATTGGGTCTTACAGGGCTATAAATACATGGAGGGGATTTGGTGATATCATAATAAACCCCGAGAAGAACCGGAATGGCTTCTAATGTTACCAGAACCTTGAGCAGTATTTACAGCCTTGTTCACAGTGCTACAGTTTTAGGACCCTATTCTTTCGGCGAGACGTGCTTCCCATTCCCATTAGGACCAGTGGGAGTTAGGCATGCCTGTCTAGGGGAGAACAGCCCCTCCGTCTGGATGATACACGGAGCTCCTAACAAATCCAAAATACAATTAGGGAGAAAGAAAATATTCCCTTGTGGCCTGTTCCCCTCCTTTGAAGGATGTTTCGAAAAAGGAGACGAGGCAGACGATGGCCCGGCCACCTTGCTCCCCGTTTGGGCCGTGGCTGTGCTTTTGTGGGGTTTCTGAATGCTATTTCTGATTTGGGAGGAAAAAAAAAATGAAGCTCTAGTTATCGTAGCCCATTGTTTCCATAGCCCCACCTCCCATCCTCTTTGATGCAAGAAGAAGAAATTTAAAGGTATGCTGGCAGCTGGGCCTGGCTTCCTAGACAGGAAGGAAGACCCTTTTTTAAACCCAGTGAAAATGAGACTGTTCAAATCGGGGGGCGGGGGGAGTGCCCCTCAAACCACAACCCATGAAACCTCACCCAGGTGTGCAGCTGGGGTCACGGTGACCTGCTAGCCAGTGTTGGACAAGGAGACTATCAGCCTACCAGGGGTGGGTGACAGGTGTACAGCAGGGGAAGCACTGACTTTGGAGTCAAGAGGACCTGGGTTCAAATCTTGTGCCTGATAATTTAATCCCTTTGTGACTTAGGGCTTCCATTTTCTCCTTTATAAAGTTAGGGGGTTAGAATTAGTTGGCCTCTGAGGTCTTCGATCTAGGCCCCAAGCATTTGTAATCTAATTCAAGCTGTTTAACTTCCCTGGGCCTCAGTTTCCTCATCTGTATAATGAGACAGGACAAGATAGCCTCTGAGACCCCTTCCAGAGCCTCAGTTTCCTCATCTGTCTAATGAGACGGGACAAGATAGCCTCTGAGACCCCTTCCAGAGCCTCAGTTTCCTCATCTGTCTAATGAGATGGGACAAGATAGCTTCTGAGACCCCTTCCAGAGCCTCAGTTTCCTCATCTGTCTAATGAGA
>NW_025354078.1:0-1233 GCF_016433145.1 Gracilinanus agilis
TCCCTTCTCTCCCTCCTTCTCTTCTCTCCCTCCCTTCTCTCCCTCCCTCCTTCCCTCCATTCCTTCCTTCCTTCTTTTTTCCTTCTTCCCTTCTTTTCTTCCTGCCCCTCTCTCTCTATATATAGAGAGAGACTGTATGTATAAACACACACACACATATACATGCTTTTACAGGATGCTATAGCATGGATATTAACTAACAATAACTGACATCTATTACAGTGCTTTAAAGTTTGCAAAATATTTTGCATATATATCATCTTGTCAGTATTATCATAATTCTGAAATCGTTATTCCCATTTTACAGAGGAGGAAACAGAAGCTCCAAGTGGGGAAGGGCTTGCCCTCAGACCCTCAACTGATGAGCATCAGAGTTGGGTTATGAAACCAAACCTTCCTAACTCTAAAGCCAATGCTATGAGCAACAGAGTACCCTATGCCTTTGAGTTGGGGAAGGGATGCATGTGTGTGTGTGTGTGTGCATGTATGTGTGCATGTGTGTGCGAAGAATCACCTTGGTGTAGAAACAAAGTTTCAGGTTTGTAGTGGAGACCCCCCAGTCTCTTGCTTTTGGCCCAGGCACAGAAAACTCATATTGTTATATTATTATTTTTTTAATCCAAAATAATTTTGAACTTTTGTTTGGATGTTCCTCTAAACCCAGAGCTGTTATAACAAGAGGAACTTGTTGTTTTTAATAATAACATAATATATTAATAATAATAGCTAACATTTATATAGAGCTTACTATATGCCTAATACTGTGCTAAGTGCTTTATGATATGATTCTTATCTCATTTAATTCTCACAATAACCCTGGGAAATAAGTATCACTGTTATTCCCATTTTATAAATGAGGAAACTAAGGCAAACAGATTGAACAACCTTTCCAGGATCACGTGGCTAGTAAATACCTGAGGCTGAATTTTTGGAACTTTGGTGCTCCTGACTCTAGGCCTGATGTTTTAGCCAATGTGCCACTTCACTGTTACAAAAAATTTTTATGGCCCTAATACTAATATTTTAATATTAATATTTAAAAGTTGTATTTAATGTAATTGGTTTCTTTTGTAATCTTATGTATTTAGTTTGACACATTTGGAAACCTTATTCTCTGAAGGGGTCCACAGGTTTCACAAGACTGCCAAAGGGATGTCTGACCAAAAAAGTTAGGATTTTGGCTCTAAATAGTCTGTGTGTGAGGATAAAAACCAGCTTATCTCACCCCCCCCC
>NW_025354079.1:0-9092 GCF_016433145.1 Gracilinanus agilis
TGGCGGCGGCAGCAGGGAAAAGAGGACAATAGCCGCCGCCCCCTGCCAGCCGCCCGCTCCCTCGGGATGCGGGACACTCAGCGCCATCTGGAGCCGGGGCCCAGCCCCCTCGCCCTAGCGCCATGGCAACCTCGCGCAGAGCTCGGACCCAGGCGTCCTGAACCCCGGGGGACTTACTGAGAGGCTGCCAGCAGATTCTTCCCCGGGATTTGGCCTCCTTGGGCCCCTCAAGATCGCCGCTTCGCCCGCTTCTTATTCTCCCGCATGTGGCCTCTCCTGGGCTCCTGGGTTGCAGGCCGGTGGCAGGAGCGCTTCCCCTCCGAGGCATGGCCACGCACCGCCCCCTTTCCCCGAGATCAGCGCTCTGTCGGTCCTCCCTGCAGCTTCCCAGCCCCACTTAGCGTCTCGGGGAGTTCCGGCCCAAAGGCGGCCGGTTTTCTGGGTCTGGGGCCAGAAGCCGCTTTTGGGGCCTGAGGCCCGGGGTCATGGCTCCGGCTGCCCGCCGAAGGGGCCTGAGGCCATGAGCCAAGGCCAGCTGGAACCCGGGGAGTCTGGCTGGGGTCTCCTTCCTGAGGGGCCCCCCTCGGCTAAAGATGGGGGCGGGGTGGAGGCAGGCTGCTTCAGCCTTACTTCAGCCTCAGAATTCTGCAGGGCCCGCAGCCGTTAGAAGCTGGTGACAAGAGCCCAGAGTGGATTTTAATGGCCTCCCAGTTCCTGGGCTACTTCTGTGGCTTTGGGCATCAGCCTGGCCCTCTGGCCAGTCACTGAGGGGGCCTGCCCTCACCTCCCCTAGACCAGCGCCAAGGGTCAGACAGCCATGGTGGTGGGGCTTCCAAGGTCTCCACCAGGCAGGGAGGAATTAGTGGGGCCAAAGCTCTCAAGGAAAGGCTGGTGCCAATGAGGATGGGTCCCCTCCGGGGGGGGCCTCGCCTGGAACTCTGGCACTTGTTTTTAACAGCAACAAGAGAGCCCCAAGAGCTGAGGCCGGGGGTCCAAGGGCCTGTGAAGAACATGGGCTTATTTTTAAAGAGGCCATGGGCTAGGCCAAGGTGAGAAGGGGAACAGCCCTCCTGGGTGGGACAATTAAAGCAACGGGCACCTGCCAGAACAGCCACCTAAGGGTTAAATGCCCAGGGGTGGGGTGAGGTTGGTGCCAGAAAGGGATGAGCCAGGGCAAGAAGGGCCTGTGCAGCCCAGTCCTCACAGCCACCGAGGGGTACCCATTGGTCTCCCTGCCGGACTCTTCCCACCAGGTGCCCCCAGAGATCTCCAAGGCGTATCAGATAGACAGATATGTGCCAGCATCCCAACAGGAAGGCCCTCTCGGGGTGATCTTTCCGATAAAGCCTTGAATGAACCTCTGAACCATCAGAAGGCGCCCAGTTTCGTGGAGACGATATGTTAGATAGTTTAAATGTCCGGCACCTACCTTGAGGCAATTAACCTTGTTTCCTGAAGTTAAACACTATTCCATAAGGTACAGAAGAGTTTTTCTCAGGGGTAGCTGGGTGACTCAGTGGATAGAGAGCCGGGCCCAGAGATAAGAGGTCCTGGGTTCAAATATGAACTCAGACGCTCTCTAGCTGGGTGACCCTGGGTGAGTCCACCAACACCCCCACCCCCCCACCTGGACCACAGTACTGATTCCAAGATAGAAGGTAAGGATTTGCACAAAGAAAATGAATTTTTAAAAGTTTCCCTTTGCAAGACCTGGGAACATGGGGTGTAGCAATCACTTTGTTTCATAGCCCTCCCCTCCGGCAGGCCCCCCCAGGAAGACAAGTGTCTGGAGCCCAGGTCACTGAGGACACAAGGTGGGGAAGTTTGAGTTTTTGAAAAGCCAGCATTGGTGGGGCGGGGGCAGCTGGGTAGCTCAGTGGATTGAGAACCAGGCCTAGAGACAGGAGGTCCTGGGTTCAGATCTGGCCTCAGACACTTCCCAGCCGTGTGACCCTGGGCAAGTCACTTGACCCCCAGGCCCACCCTTACCACTCTTCTGCCTTGGAGCCAATACACAGTATTGATTTCAAGACAGAAGGTGAGGGTTTTAAAAAAATAAAAAAATAAAAAAAATAAAAAAAAGCCAGCATTGGTTCCAAGGCAGAATGGCAGTAAGGGCTAGGCAATTAGGGTTAAGTGACTTGTCCAGGGTCACCCAGCTAGAAAGTGTCTGAGGCCAGTTTTGTGAAGAATGACTCCACTCAGTAATCTAAAAGCACATTTCGTTTCTGAAGCCTAACACCCCAAAGGGTCGGAGCCAAGGAATTGGGTTACTGGGGTGCTCTCGGCAGAGGGCATCAGGAGGGAAAGCCTGCCACTGGTGAAGTGGGGAGGCCTGGCTTCTCCTCCACAAAGTGGAGGTCCTCTCAGCTAAGTGGCTGCCCACTGCAGTTCCTGTTCAATGAAAGCACCTGATTCATTCTTCATGCATTTATTTTTGTCAGGTTTGGGGGTCACACTGTCCCTCACCTGCACATGCCCAGTCTTTGCTCCCAAACACTACTTTGCAAGCCGGCCATACTGACCATAGCTGGGCCCGGGATGCCCACCTTGGGTCCAAGGGGCTGGGTTGGAGCACAAATCTGAATGATTGCTAATGCAAGAAGTGAGCCAGTAAGTACTTAATCTTCAACCTAGGAGAGCCAAGGCCTTACCAGGCACACAGTGTACCCAGGCATTTCTTTGTTTCGAGAAACTCAAGTCACATGTCCTTGGGAACATACGGGACCTTGGAAAAAGATACTGATGCCGGGGCCTGCCCGCACCCAGGCGATTAGTCCTCTCTCTGAAACAACTTTGTAAAACCCCACGAGTAAGAGCTCAGTGCTAAGAATGGAGGGGAAAAACCAAGCCTTGGAGTTTCTTTGACTAAATAGCCCTTGAGAGAGTTAAGGAAGGGGCAGCAAGGTGGCTCAGTGGATAGAGCCAGGAGTGGGTTCAAATCTGGCCTCAGGCACTTCCTAGCTGTGTTACCCTGGGCAAGTCACTTAACCCCAGTTGCTAAGCCTTTACTACTCTTCTGCCTTGGAACTGTTACTCTGTATTGAGTCTAAGACAAAAGATTAAAAAAAAAAAAAGTTAAGGAAAATCTACAATGGTAGGACTCTGCCATGGCTGGGGTGGGTGCAGCAGACAACTAGCTATCACTCTCACTGAGCTCTGAAGCTGGACACAGGCTGGGGATAGGTTCTCTCAGCCTTTTTTTTTTTCACCCTAGTTTGCTCATTTGAGCTTTTGTACCCCAGATGAGGGGCATGGAGAGAATGCCAAAATTCAGGGCACAGAGTCCTGGACTTGAATCCTGCTTTAAACACAAATGACCCTGAGAGGAGAGGATCCTGGTCAGAGGGCTAGTGGGTTTAGGGCAAACTGAAGCCCGAGGAGGAGGCTGTGACTCACTCAGGGCCACTCACACAGGCCATAACTGGGAGTTGATCCAGAAGGCTCTTTCGGCCACTGGAATGGTGTCTCTGTGTGAGCCGGGTGGGTTGGACATCTTACTATCGGGCCAGGTGACCTTTGCTCATCCCCTTCCGTTACCAGGACTTTCGACACGCCCTGATGTCTTTTGACTTTGCCCTTTCCAGGCTCTTTGGCAAAGAAGACAGAAGGGAAATTAAGTCACAAGGGAGCTGACCCTGCTAACATTGTCTCCCATTACAAAGAAGCAGCGGGTGGCCTTGAAGCCCCAGTCTGATGTTCCTTCTGATTCACTGCTTACCCAAGATCTTTCTGGGCTGTAGTGAGCCCTCCAGACTCGATTCTTTTTACTTCTTACCCTTTACTTTCTGTCTTAGTAAAAACTTTAAGACAGATGGGCAAGGGCTAGGCAAATGGGGTTGTGACTTGTCCAGGGTCATACAGCTGGGAAGTGTGTGTGAGGACAGATTTGAAACCTAGTCTTCCTGACTGTAGACCTGGCGCTCTCTCCATTGAGCCATCCTGACTTGATTCTCACAAGGCAGAGCCATACCCTGGTGTCCATCTTCTATTGCCCACCCTTGATGCCTCTTAGCAATCTACAGAAGCCAGTGAGTCCTGGCACCTCTACATGGATCCCAGAGAAACCAGTTTCCTCATGTACAAAAAAGGGAGGTGATAATAGCACCTAACTCCGGTGGGTGGGTGTAAGGCTGAAATGAGCTAACATTGTAGACAAAGAGATGAGGACTGGACCCATTTCATTGAGATGGGCACCTCCTGGATGAGGAAATCCCCTCTAGCAATGCAGGCTGACACCTCTGCAACTCAAGAGTCTATAGTTATGGAGGTACAAGGAGGCCCTGAGAAGTGATTTGTCTAGGGTCTTGCAATCAGTGAATGTCAGAAGCAGAACCTGAACCCAGGACTCCCTGGCTGCAAGGCAACTACATTTGTTCTCAGTGTATCTAAGACCTTTCTAAAGACTAGATCATTAGTATTTAGTACAGGCTCTGCCTTTTGCCATCTCAGCTCCTCCTGTGCCCGGATCAGATTTCCTACAGTCTGAAACTCTGATTCTGGTGGCGGTTGGTGCAGTGTCCTTGGGGTTCAGAGGGGCCTTTGAGGGAGTCCTGGTGCCCCACCCTTGGATGAACATAGAAAAGGCATTTAGCTCTAACTTGGCTCAGTTTTTTTTTTTTAATCAGTAACATGGAAATAATAACTGTCTTGGTAACCTCACGGGGTTGTAAGAATCAGAAATACAAGTCGTTGGTGCTACGTATAGAAGGCGCCTTCTCGCTCTAAGCAAACCCATTGTTGGACAATCTGGCTTCACCCAAGGTGAATTGCAGAGTGATCATTTGCTTTATTTGTGATTTTCCATTTCCTGAAAAAATTCAATCATTATTGGACTTGACCCCCTTCTTAGTCCAGTTTCACTATATCTAACTTACAAAACAGCCACTTAAACACCCCTGGAATCTCTATGGTTAGTCTATGAAGCAAAATGCTCCTGTATTACAGCCAGCCCCTTTGGGAGAGTCTAGGGAATACTCTTCTGACAGCAGCGAGGCAGTGTGTCACAGTGAGTAGGGAGCTGGCAGCAGGCTCCAGATGGAGCTCTGGCACATACTGGCTGTGACCCCTCCTTCCTCTCAGGGCTCTATCAGCTGTGGCGAAGATGCTAGTCTGCATTGGCAGGGGTTGTTTCCCCCAAGAGTATCCCCTATAAATGAAAACCCCAGTTGCAGACCCTGTGAATTGGGGAAACCTGGAAGTAGAAGGTTAAGGATTTAGCGCTTCTAGTTACCTGCTTTGGCTGCTTTTTTTGGACTAGAGCAGCTTATTACATTTTTCATAAATAAACTTTTATATAGCCAGGAGAGACAGCCCGAGATTTAGTGAAATGGAGGACAGACCAGCTCCTAAAGCTATAATCAGAGAAGCCAGAAGGGAAATGAAGCAACTAGAACAAAGCTCTAATCACTAACTTTTCCATCTCCAGCTTCAAAGGCCACATGCAAGACTGCAGGCTCCAGGAATATATACTAGGTTTGTGGAAGGCAGCTTTCTGGGGTCAAGGAATAAACCTGGATCTCTGGGTTAACAGGTTTCCTTAGAAGTATGTGGCCAGAATTTCCTGACCTGCACATCTCCAGGGCTCACATACATGAGATACTTTTTTTTAAACCCTTACTTTCTGTCTTAAAATCAATAATGTATATTGGTTCCAAGGCAGAAGAGTGGTAAGGGCTTGGCAATTGGGGGTTAAGTGACTTGTCCAAGGCCACAAATCAGGAAGTGTCTGAGACCAGATTTGAACTCACGACCTCCCATCCCTAGACCTGGCTCTCTATCCACTTAGATACCTGTGGCTACCTGCCACAAAGGAGACTTTCTTCTATCAGATGGTGGTACCTGCCTATGGGCAAAGTGCAAAGTCAATCACTGAGAACAGAGCTCCTGGGTGACATTTCTTATTGATATTTCTCATAAGTCAGGGTAAAGATGGAGAAGGTGCTGGCCAGGGGTGAAAGTTGCCAGGGTTGGCCCTGGGCTCTTCTTATGGGGAGATAATGAAAGCTGAGAATTCAGGAAGAGTGGTTGCTGGCTGAACCCATCAAGTCAGCCACCGGGGGTATACTGCCATTTCAGTTAGGGGAGAAAGAGAAATGTATTCTCCAGCTTCTGTTACCCACGTATTAGCACAAATGTTGGGACCATGCTAGTCCTTTGGCACTCCCCCCATAATCCTCCCTGATATTCCAAGGAAATAGCCCTCTCTGACCCCAACTGCCAAAAAGGGGTAGGTGAGTGGTTTTGCTGCCCTAGATTCTGGGCTCCAGGTGGAGAAGGCCTCAAGAAGGTGAGGGGATGAGCTAATCTGAGCATCATGGCCCCATTTCCAGGGATGTGATTAGTAGAAAGGCATCTGGGACTTGCTCCATTTCAGGAAACCCGGTTATGTGAACTGGTGGGGGGCAGGCTTTGCTCAGGCCCCAATTCCGTTAACCCCTTCCCACTTCTATAGGGGAGACAAGCCCTCTCAAGAGCTGCTTTGCCTCAAACCTCTACTCAGTCTCTGGGGGGGGGACTCCATCTTTCTTAACAGCTCAATTTATTCCTAAGGTCTCCCGGTCTCGGGGTCCCTTTCTGCCTGAGCTTCTAGGGACACTGCAGGAGAGCATGAAAACAAGGTTGGGAGGAAGGCCAAACACTAGAAAAAAGAGGAATATATGAGGCCATTGATGAGGAGGAGGTACCTAGGATTGAAAAAGGGAAAATTCCACCAGAAAAAGGCCCTGGGAAGTCTGAAGATCTGAGTTCGCATCCCAGCTTGGCCACCTGATATATTACGGACAAAGGTCACTGTATTCTGAGTGTCTCATCATCTGTAAAATGGGGATAATTTAGGAACCTCCCCCTTGACAGGGCTGTTGGAAGTGTTACAGGACATAGCTGTTTCTGAAGCCCTATATAAACACCAATTAGGACTACAGTAATGGCCTGGGGAGGAGGGGGTCAGCGGGGCCAGCCCTCTAGGTCCACTGGGAGGTCCACCATTACCCTTGAGCTACTGCTATTTCCAAGGCTGCTCTGGTCCCAGGAAAGCTCCTTGGCCACTCCCTGGGGCTGTCCTAGTGTCCCCAGGGGTTTGTTCCCATGACAAACTAGACCTCTAGACCTGGCAAAAAGACAAAACCCTGAATTCTTAGATGAGGTTTTTTTCATTCATCAGTGCTGGAGTCAGGACTTGCCTGACCTCTTGGGCCAGAGTCACCTGGAATATGGAGACCTGGTTGAAGGAGGAGCCAAGGGAGAAAAAAAAGAAGCCAAGGGTTCACCCAAGACCTTAGTAACCTGGGTTCTAGGCCCAACTATCCTACCCATCTAGCTGGCCTCTCTGGAGGCAGTTAGGGGGCACTACAGTGGATAGAGCTGGACCTAGAGAAAGGAAGAGTTCAAATCGAGCTTCAGACACTTATATGAGCTGTGTGACCCATGGGAGAAGGGTCACTTCACCCTTGTTTCCTCCATTTCCTCATCTGTAAAATGCTGTGAGGATCAAATACTATTTGTATTTGATACTATTTGTAAGGCTTGTAGCACAGTGCCTGGCACATAGTAGGAACCAGATGAATGCTTCTTCCCTTCTGCCTTCCCTGTTTGGGTCTAAACCATCATCATCATCATCACCATCAGTACATGAGATGGACTTAAGATCCCTTCCCACTTGACTGCGTCAGTTCTGAAGAAACCTTGGGAAGAGCATGGAGTCCAATGGCATGTGGGCCACTGGGGCCTGGAGATGAAGGACCACAGAGCTGGGCTGAGGAAGTGATCTGGGGCATCCTTCATGAAGCTAAGGCCTTCACAGTGCCCTTGGCTCTCAATAGGGTGGGAAAGTAGCCAAGTGAATCAAGACCCCCTTCTTGGACTAATTCCCCTTGGGGATGAATTAGCTTGACCTAGATCAGTACCATGAAAAGAGTGCTTCAGAATCTAAAAAGCAAGAGGTCACGCCTACTCTCCCTGCCTCCTTCTCACCTTTTAGCCCTCTAGGAAATTTAGCCAGGACTCCTCTAAGCCTCTAAGATCTTGAGGTGGGGGATGGCCAGGGCTATACACCCAAAATTTTCCATGACTCCCTCCCAGGAGTAAGATAGAGTAACCAGGACAGAAGACTGACTCCAGAAGCAACTCTTCTTCCTCTCTCCTCCCACCCCTCCATCCTTTCTTTTGTTCCCCCCTCCCATCCTTCCACTCCAATACCACTCCTCTCATCTTTCTCTCCCCCTCCTCCCATCTTTCCATCATCTCCTCCATCCCACTCTTGTTCTATATCTCCATCCCCCCTTTGATCCCTCCTCCTGTCATCTCTCTCCCCTCTTATCCCTCCATCCCACCTCTCAATCTTCTTCCCTACCTTCCCTTCCTTCCTCCCATCCCTCCATCCCCCTCCTGTTATCTCTCCCTTCCCTCCTCCTATCCTTCCATCCCACCCCTCAATTCTCTCCTCCATCTTGTCATCTTTCCTCCCACCCTCCTGTCATCTCTCCCTCTATCCCACCCCTCCATCTTTTTTCCATGTTCCCTTCCATCCCCCCTCCTCCCTCCATTTTCTCTTTCTATTCTTCCTTTCTCCCTCAATCTATCCCTCCATTTTCTCCATCTTCCCCATTCTTCCCTCCTCCCATTCTTCCTTTCCCCCTCTTCCCATTCCTCCCTCCCCCTCCATCTTCTTCCATCTGTCTATTCCACCCTTCTCCTCTCCCCCTCCATCTCTCTCACATTTGCCCAGAGAAGACTTGGAAAGGATCTCGCAAAGCCATAAAGATCCTTCTCTCCCTCCCTTCCTTCCATCCTTTAGCTGCAGACCTAGAGTGGGATCGCGCAAGACCACATGGGGATGATGGAGAAAGGGCCTGGGTGCGAATCCAACGTCAGGCACTAAGCTGACTCGAGGCTGGCCCAGGCCCCCCACCTCCCACTCCTCACCCCTCGGCCTCCTTCAGCCCCCCGGGCGCGGCCTCGCTCACCTGGCACCTGCCGGCAGAGTCACGGGTCACAGGTCACAGGTCACGGGCTGCGTTGGTCCCTCGGGGCCACTGGCCCCCCGCCACCCCCCGCGGGCAGTCCCAGAGCTGGCCCTGGCCGGCGCCCCGCCA
>NW_025354080.1:0-3275 GCF_016433145.1 Gracilinanus agilis
ATATATATATATATATATATATATATGCCCTATAACTCTTTTCCTATTAGAATCTAATCCATCCTTTACAGTCAAACTGAAATGTCACACCTTTTTGATCTCCCTTATCAGTAATGACCCTCCCCCTCTGACTTCATAAAGCATAACAATTCCACGCATATATATATAAGAATTAGGCTTTGTCTTGTCTAGATTTTTCTACTCTCAGGGATCACTGTTCTTCACATAGGAGGTGCAAAATGCAAAAAATGGGAACTCAGTTAAGCCCAATCCATTGTTGACCAAATCCAGCGTCTGTCCATCCTCTCCACACAGACACACTTTTCATCACAAACATTAATGCCCTCCTTCTCTGCTCATCAAAATCCTATCCTTTATTCCCCTTATAGCTCAAATATTCCTTGCTCCGTGAAGCCGCCTCACAGGGAGCACTCCCTTCTCTGACCTCCTTCAGCTTTTCTAGTCTGAATTTTATCACTGCCTCAGATACTGCCTGGCTGGGGAGACAAGACTCCGAATGAAAGAACAATATTAAATTGTCAGCTCATCCAGGGAGCTGCCTCTCCTCCTGTTTTCTCTACTGAACCTAGCTCAGGGCGGAACACACAGCACAGTTCTAAATTGACTAAACATTCCTTGAGTGATTAAAGGAACTGTACAAAGTAGGGAGAGGTGATAAGGTGAGTCTGGTTGAAATTCCTTCTTAGCAGGCAATGCTGGAGGGAAACCTTCTTGCAGGGATTTTTCTTTGTTTCTCCTGGGTTAAGAATAGGTAGATATGACTTAGTGCTTGCAGTAAGTATAAGTATAATGGGATAACAATCCAAAGGAAAGGACCAGAGAAAACCAAGGATCAGTCTGATGTTTGCAGAATTCTAAAAGTCAGAATATGAGGACAAATCAATCAACCAACAAGCATTTAAAAGAAAGCAAGGCTCTATAGTAACCCAGAGAGAAAAGGTAATGCAGAAAAAGAACATTGGAATCAAGCTAGGTTCTCTTCCCCATTCTCCAGTGAATGAGCTGTGCCACCTGAACAAGAAGGCTTCCCTCTCTTGGCCTCAGTTTCCTCAGTCAGAAAATGAAGAAGATAGATTGGAAAGTCTGAAAAGGAGATTTTTTTCCTTTCCAGGAGTGACCAAAGGCGGAGACCAGGGAAATGGGGTCTAGTCCCACATAATCAAACCTCAGTTCATTTGGACCCCCAACTCCCAGGCAATTTGTTATCTTTTGGCATGTTCTGGTCTGAAGTTCCCCTTTGTGCTATCTATGGAAAGAAGAGTTTGCTAAGCAAATTAATTGCCCAAACAAGGAAAATGTTTAGCCTACTTAAGAAGGAAGGCCAACAAACTGTTTCCAAGCAATTATAAAACCACTTTGTATGCAAATAGTGCCGCTAAACAGTGAGTGTGCTAATTACAAATTATTCTTTTCTCTCCACCAGAGCACTTACAAGATTCTCCAAAACACATATTATAGCCCAGCTCCCTTTACTCCAGCCCCCAGAGACAGCCCTAGGCTATCAGGAAGTGGGGAGGGGAAGCAGGGTGATTGCACTAGACCTTGCACTTGGGGACCCCCTGCTGCTTCTGTTGCAGAGTAGTGACTCAGGGAGTCAGCCCCCAAGAGGAGCGGCAGGTGCTTAAAAAGACTGATGGCTGCAGAACATCAGCCAGAAATGTAGCTCCCCACCCCCACCCCCTGATGTGAACCCCCTCAGGCTGCAAATGGCCCTTTTCTGACTTCTTTCCCCACCCCTACTAAGGCTGCCCTTGATTCTCATTCTCCACTGACTTCACCTGGATCCAAATAGGGAGAGTGATGGTGAGGGGAAGAGAATTCTATTCCCCCAAACACCTTCCCCCCTGCCCGGTCATCCCCCACAGCACTGGAGCTCTGTGGATATACTCTTGAATGTAATCACAATGTGGCATCTTTTTTTTTTTTCTAATGTTTTAAATTCAGACTTTTTAATCAGTGAGATTGATGCTCACAACTATCTTGGTTTAATTAAAGAGGTCTTGCTACGTGGGGCATTATTATTATTATTATTTCTATACTCTTACTATTCCAATGCTCCTTCATGGTAGGAGGGTGGGGGTGATCCCAGGATGGCAAAGGCTGTATTTGTTACCTGCAGCTTCTGCCCACTCTTAGTAGGCTGAAAAAACCTGGCAATAAGACTACAAGTCTGCTGAGGACCAGCCTAACTACATACACAGAGAACCAAGAGGAGAAAGGTCCCTCAGAAGACAATCCTACAGGGGGCAGCTGGGTAGCTCAGTGGATTGAGAGCTAGATCTAGAGATGGAAGGTCCTAGGTTCAAATGTGACCTCAGACACTTCCTAGCTGTGTGGCCCTGGGCAAGTCACTTAGCCCCCATTGCCTAGTTCTTACTGCTCTTCTGTCTTAGAACCAATACACAGTATTGGTTCTAAGACAGAAGGTAAGGGTTTAAAAAAGAAAAAAAAAAAGGAAGACAATCATACAGTAATGTCATCTAGTAGAAAGTTTGATTATGCAACCATATATATTTATTTTTATTTATAATTTTATTATAAATTTATTTATATTTAATTTAATTATAATTTATTTAATTATAAATTACAGACCTGCGCTACAATTATTCACTTTGCCCAATCAAAAAGATAAAAAAGGAGGGGTGTGTGTGTGTGTGTGTGTGTGTGTGTGTGGTGGAGTCTTACCAGTTACTGCCCTAGAGGGCAATTGTCAGATGAGAGGCATCTGTATTTTTTCAGTATCATCCATTTAGTTGTCCTGTAAGGCTGACTCAGAAGGGGGAACTGAGAGCAGTTACTCAACAGAGGGAGATAGGGGAGTGAGAGAGTGACGAGATCAGGGAGAAGTGGTAGGATGGGTGATCAACTGCATCATTGGCTATCATTCGTGAGGGTAGGAAGATGCCTATTTTCTTGCCCTGTAATTGGCTGATTTCACATCCCTCTTGGGGTTAGGTTATAAATCAAGAAGAAGTCCAAGCACCCCCTTTGGAAACCTCTGCAACTGATTTTGATTTGTACCAGTAGAGGTTTGGGAGATAGTTGGATAAAAACACCAATGGAATCACAGATGTTTAAGATATTAAAGTGTTATTACTTTTATATTTCGATGTACCCACCTCTTCTGATTGCCCTTTTTTAATTGTGTCTGACTCTTAATGACTCTTTTGGAGATTTTCTTGGCAAAGATACTGGACTAGTTTGCCATTTCCTTCCCTAGATCATTTGGGATTTTTTCCCCTTTGATTCTGTCT
>NW_025354081.1:0-4224 GCF_016433145.1 Gracilinanus agilis
ATATTCATATATAACTTTGTATTTTTAATGAGTAGTGTATTTTACTTTCCACCTTTCATATTATTCTTTTTGAATAAAATAATCATTCCTTCCCAAAGCTACATTTTGGTCATGAATTATTATTATGTGATTCACTAACAGTCAGTATATTATAAGCTTCATGAGGGTAAGAAATATTTTGTATTTTTGTATCCCTAGTATAAGTCATATTGCACATAGATGCTTAATAAATGCTGGATAAATTAAATTAAATGGATCTCATATCATCAAATCCCTAAATTTTTTATGACATTACTTGCCCTTTTTATTCTGGTCTCTAGCTCCTTTTGTCAGCACTGAGACATTGTATGGGTCACATCTGAGGTCCTAGACTTAATTTTTGTCTTCTTTCTTGTATATTATCTCCTAGCAATTTCTGAACATTTCTGTTATCTTTTTATTGATACTTATTTGTGTATTTACATATATATTCAAATCTCTATCTTTAGAGTTTAAGCTTCTTGAAAGCAAGATACAATATTTTTCTTTCTGGCATCTGCTACTTACTTTCATCTATTTGTCTGAATTAAGACTCTAGATTCAACCTCAAAGTCTCTACTCTTCCTTGATATATTAAGAACTTTACGGCTTTCAAGTTCAAATGACACTTTTAAAACAATGGACAAATTTTCTATGTGATGAAGTACATATTTAATGTATTTTAGTGGGTTCATATAACTTGATATTAAGGCTTTGGTATGCCATTCCCTTTGATTTGAAAGGTCTACTCTCTTCTATTAAGTTTAACAGTTTAAGGCTAGCTAGATCCATAGGGGGCTCAAACTGTTTTCCTGGAAGATAACTATATTTTAAAATTATTGTTTTCAACAGAATTGTGTCAGAAGTATGCTTTAAATAGACAACAATTTTCCATGTGAACATGAAATGCTCTAGCATTTTCACTATGCTCATATATATTTTATATAAATGATCTGACCTGCATCAGTGAAGAATGGAAAATATTTTGTTAATTTGCAAATGGACTGTGAATTACTTGAGTCAGTAATTATGACTCTTGCCTGGACTTGCTATCTTCCATTTTTCCAGAGAAGCCAATGTTTCAGTCATCTTCCTTGGCATAACTTTTTTCCCATTCATTATGCTAATGATAGAAAAACTGTTTTTCATTGGATCCAATGTGCACTTTCACTGTGTTAGACATCTTTTGACTATAGAAACAACCTCAGATTTTCCACATCCTCATTTTTTTCATAGGTTACTTATTTTTTAAGTATATTTTTAGCTTACTTTTCTTCAAATCTACACAATAAATTCCATCCACAAGTGTCCCAGTCCCTCTCTACCTTCCATGCATCATAAAATTTATTGTCTGGGAAACATATGTTCATATAAATTAAGACTTTCAAGTTTTCACCTTTCAATTCACTTTCTGGTGGAAACATTCACAATTTATTCTTCCAGCTTTAATTTTTCTATGGCTGATTTTCCTGGTTATACTCATTTCACTGTTCATTTTCCTGTGTAGTTCTTTTCAAGCTTTTAAAAAAATTAGCCTGCTCATCACTTCTTATGGTGTAATAGTATTCCATCACAACCAAATCCCATAATTTGTTTAAGCATTCCCAAATTGATGGGCATTTCTATAATTTTCAATTCTGTGCCACCACAAAGAGAGCTGCTAAAAATATTGTGGAATATATGGGCTCTTTTCCTTTCTTCATGATCTTCTTAGGAAATAGACTCAGCAATGATATTGCTGGGTCTAAGGGTATACACAGTTTTATAACTCTCGTGGTATAATTCCAAAAATGGTTGGATCAGTTCACAGCTCCTCTAACAATGTATTAGTGTCCTCTTTTTTCCACATCCCCTCCAACATTTGTTATTTTGCCCTGTTGTGATTTTAGCCAGTCTGATGAGTATGTGATATCTCAGAACCATTTGTGTTTGCATTTCTCTAATTAGTAGTGATTTAGAGCATTTTTAATATAGCTATATATGGATCTTATTTCTTCATATGAAAATTGTCTGTTCATATCTTTTTCCCATTATAAACTGGGAGATGACTCTTATTCATATATATTTGACAACGTTCTCTATATATTTTAGATATGAAACTTTTATCTGAAAGGCTATCTGTGAAAAATTTCCCCAATTTTCTGCTTTCCTTGCAACCTTGTAACATTTGTTTTATTTGTACAAAAACTGTTCAATTTAATGTACTCAAAACTATCCATTCTACATTTCACAATGCTCTCCATCTCTTGTTCACTCATAAATTCCTTTCCTATCTATAAATCTGATAGGTAATATGTTCCCTGTTCTTCAAATTTGCTTATATTTCCTTTTATATCTAGATGATGTATCTATTTTGATCTTATCTTAGTGAATGATGTAAGATATAAAGTCAAACTACTTTCAAGTTGTCCTAACAATTTTTACCAAATAGTGATTTCTTATCTATAAAACCTAGATCTATACTTTTGTCAAATAGAAGGTTACTATAATATTTACTGCTATTTTTTGCATGTCTATTCTGTTCAATATTTCTATAGCCAGTAGTAGATAATTTTGGTAATACTGCTTTATAATACATTTAGAATCTGATACTATTAGACCTCCTTCCTTTATGTTTTTTATTAATTCTTTTGATAGTCTTGATCTTTTGTTCTTCGGAATAAATTTTATTATTTTTCAAACTCAGTTTTTTTGCTAGCTTAATTGGAATGACATTGAATAAGTAGACTAGTTTAAGGAGGATTGTCATTTTAATTGTATTAGTTCTGTCCACCCATGAATAATTAATATTTCTCTAATTATTTAAATCTGACTTTATTTGGGTAAAAAGTGTTTTAATAATTCAGTTCATGTAGTTCCTGGATTTATTTTGTGGTAGGTACACTCCCCTGTATTCTGTCTGTGTTTATTTTAAATAGAATACCTCATTCTTTTGCAGGATTGTGTCAGTGATATATAAAAATGTTGTTGATTTATGTGGGTTGTTTTTATAATCTACTATTTTTCTAAAATTATTGATAGTTTCTACTAACTTTTTAGTTGAATCTCTAGTATTTTCCATATAAATCATTATGCCATCTTCGAACAGATATAGTTTTATTATCTCTTTGTCCATTTTGATTCCTTCAATTTCTTTTTCTTCTCTTATTGCTATTGATAGGTTTAATAATACTATGTTAGGTAATACTGGCCATATTGGACATCTTTATTTATTTCGCTCCTTGTCTTTTTGGGAAGGCTTCTAGCTTATCCCCATTCCAAATAATACTTGCTGGTGTTTTTTAATCCAGTTTTTATTTGTATATGGCTTATCTCATGACATTTTTAAAAAGCAAAGCTTTATGAAGGAAATAACAACTGTTGTGTGAACTTGTCTGCAGCCCTATCCACTTCCATCACTTCCTAATAAAAAGTCACTTGTTAATAGTTTCATCTTCTTTGGAATCTAAATCTTCATCCACAGAATCTGTTGTCAACTGCACTGTGAATCTGGCTTCCTCTTCATTGTACCAGAAAGGGCTATATTTACACAATGTATAGCTTCTTTATCAACTTCTTTATGAGGCAAAGCTTTCCAACATTTGTGGGCAGATTTGATAATTTGATGAGCAAAATCCTTGCCTTTAAACTCTCCATTAAAAGTAAATTTATCTTCTGGCTTCTCACCTGGCACTTTGTAAAATCAGAACCAGTCAAATATCTCCTCAAGGTAACTTGGTTTATGTTTCTGCACATCACCAGTACTATGGAATTTGGAAGTTTCTGGGTCATCTATACTAATAGCAATTAACTTCCAGTCTGTCTCACCCTCATCAATAAAGGCTAAAACTGGAAGAGTCTTCACCTGGAAAATGGACTAGGAGAATGGACCTCTGAATCTATTTCACAAATGCAGAGGGGGTCATTATCACCACAGCATTTGTTGTTAGTGCCTACTTGAAGAGTCTTCCAAGTCTGAGGGAGGGCATCCTAATTCTACATATAACCCTTGTGGGGAAAGATATTTGTCATATAATATAGCCTGCCTTTCTTTATGTCTTGTTTAAAGGGATCCAAAGGTTCCTTGGTGGCAATCTCCATCTTAGCGTTTGTCTATGGAGGCAACCTTATTAAATATCTCCTCATGCTCACTGGTCTAAACTTTCTTTGTAGGAATGCCATTTTCCTCTTTAGATTCAGGCTTCAGAGGAATGTCATGAAAGGGGA
>NW_025354082.1:0-7609 GCF_016433145.1 Gracilinanus agilis
AATTTGGCAATTATATTTCTGGCTGTTTTCTTATCTGGTTCGAATGAAGTGGGTGTTCTATGAATCCTTTCAATGTCTATATTGCCCTCTGGTTGTAGGACTTCAGGGCAATTTTGCTGAATAATTTCTTTTAGTATGGAGTCCAGGTTTCTATTAATTTCTGGTTTTTCTGGAAGACCAATTATTGTCAAATTGTCTCTTCTAGACCGGTTTTCTTGGTCTGTCACTCTCTCATTGAGATATTTCATATTTCCTTCTATTTTTTCAGTCTTTTGACTTTGTTTTATTTGTTCTTGTTGTCTTGAGAGATCATTAGCTTCTAATTGCTCGATTCTAGCCTTTAGGGACTGGTTATCGGCTATAATCTTTGGTATTCCTTTTCAATCTTGTCATTTCTGGTGTTCAATTTGCTTATCAGTTCATTTGATTTCTGAGCCTCACTTTCCAATTGCAAGATTCTACCTTTTAAACTGTTATTTTCTTGTCAGATCTCTTCCATCTTCCTCAGAATCTCAGTTTTGAACTCTTCCATAGCTTGTGACCCGTTTTCCTTATTTGAGGAAGGTCCGGATGCTTGATTGTTCTCCTCCTCTGTTTGCTCGGTTGTCTGGATTTTCTCTGTGTAAAAGTTGTCGAGTGTTAAAGACTTCTTTTTCTTGTTGTTGATCTTTCTCTTCTGAACTTCCTGAGACTGGGTAGCCATCGTTAGCTCTGCAGCTTCTCAGGTTTATCCTCACGCTCAGGGTCTGTCCGCGGTCTTTTGGCTCCTGAGGTCTGAGTTCTGGTTTTTTCCAAGGTCAAGCCCCCTGGTGGACCCCCTTGCTTGATCCTCTGCTGGAGGTTCCTTTACAAGTCTCAGGGTGCTGCTTCCCAAGTCGTATACCCGTCTACGCTGGTTCCCCACTCAGGGTTTCAGAGCTTTAGCTTGTGGCTGTATCTGCCTCCACCTGCCTGGGCTCTGCTCCTGTCCTCAGAGTTCGTGTACGTTCTTTGGCTTTTGGGGGTCCCAAATCTTGCTGCTCTCAGGAAGAGGCCCTGGAGCTGCCAATGACTCGATGGGTGCCTCAAACTTGCTCTATTTCTTTTTAGCTGGCTTTGGCGCTATAGGTGTTGTGTGTGGAGGGGGTGAGGGTAGGGTGGTTGCTCAGCCCCTGATTTAGTGAGAGCTGTTTCACCCCTTTATAGCATGGAAATGCCTCGATTCCACGTACCTTCCACGCTGCATCCTGTTGTGGTGTTCCTCCATTCGTCTGGACTTGTTTTTATGTCCCCTTGATGAGTCTTGTGTGTTTCGGTCAGGAGAGGTTAAGAGCTGCTTTTTACTCTGCCGCCATCTTAACCTGGAGGACCGCAACCCATATGTTTTATCTGAAAACTGGTCAGTTCTTGTTTCCATGTTCCTTTGATTGTTCACGGACATTTGGGACGAGTAGATCTTTTTTCTGATTTCAGGGAATTGCACCTGTATACTCCCTCTCTCCCAACTTGGAAAGTCCCTAATATTTTCTCCAATTAAAAATCAGATATCCTCTCCCAAAATGAAAAAAAAAAGCCACTGTGTACCTTACCAGGGTGTGATGCCCCTAATTCTATCCCAACAAAAGGAGGTAGCCTCATTGATATTTGAACGAATTTTGTTATTTCTAGCAAAAGTTAAGGTCTCATTCATCTCCCTAGAAATGCTGGCAATGGAGTATGAACTAGGATGCACAATTTAATAGCCTTTTTGTCATCTTCTTAATGAGAATTAGGGCAGGTCATGAGGGGAAAGCATGAAAATTGTTGCATTGCCTCCTATCATTGGATAACACAGTTCCAAGCATCCTGAGCCCTGGAAGAAAATTGTGGTTTGGTTGAGCCAGGGATGGGGCTTGAGGTAAGGTGGTTGTCAAAGAGCCAGGGGCTTTGGGCCAGGGTTTGACTCACTCCAGTCTGCCTGGGCTGGGTTTGTTCAATAAAATCTCTGTTTGGATTTCCTTGGGAATCGATTTCATTTATGAGGCCAGAAATCCGCCTGAGTGCACATAGCAACAAAGCTAGATTTTTTTCCTGTTCTGGTACTCCCCAAATCAAAGCAAGTTGGAGAATATACAGGCATGGCCATTTACCCCAGGGATGTAAGCTTAACTCATGCAATTCACTATAATCTTAGGGACTAGAACTGTGAACCTTATGGCGAGCCAATGCCCATAGAATTTCCATACACCTGTGATTTGACTAAGGCATCAATCAGCCTCTCTAGGTAAAACCAGAACACATTGGATTTTCAATTCTGAAAGAACTCAAGAACTCTCCTAATTCAAAAGTCTTATTTTACATATGAGGAAACTAATACCCAAAGAGGTGATATAGATTATCCAAGACCATACCGCTAGTGGCGGGGAGGAGGGGGAGGAGAGCTATGATTCAAATTGAAATCTTCTAACTTCAAATCCACTGATTTTACAACTACACCATAGTATTGTAAATAAGAAACCAGAGAGAAAACTTTGTAATTCTCATGCTCTTCCTTTGGTGGAAGGGCCAAAAGAATGAGAATTAGTCACAGAGAGGAATGACTTAGATAAGTCATCTCTCATTTTGAGGTTTCAGTTTCCTCATCTATGAAATGAAAAGGTCGAACAAAGTTATCTCTAGAGTTTCACAAGAGCTAAAATTCTGTTATTCTCTTGTCTCCTTATTCCTTTGTATCCTTCAGATTATTTATGTATATATTCTATGAGTAGAATCATAGGTCTATATTATGACTCCAACTTGGGCACCCCAGTGGACACACAGAACAATTCCAAGTACTTACTGTGATCTAACATGATAGGAGTGTGATACTAAGCATACCATATAATGCAATAACCTTTATCAAGCGTGTAAGAGTAGGAGTTGATTCAGTCATCCCATCTTCCTTAACCAGATGCCTTTATCAGGTAAAAACACATTTCTATTGGATCAATCAATAAATCATTCATAGTCTCTAGACTACGTGAAAAGTCCTAGGTCCACTTAGGATCCTCAAAAGCCAGGGGATGAAGCAAAAGAATGTCACACAGAAAATGTGTTCATCTTTGTTGAAAGACTTGGTTACACCTTCGGAGGCTTGTGTAAAAGTATTGAAGTAGCTCATGATTGGGGAAGCTTAGAGCTCTTACAGTTGAGTCTCAGAGAAGGAATTACTCGTGATCGGGAACAAGAGTCCTCGCTTATGTCTTGGCTTCAGTCTTCCCTCTTCCAACTTCCCATGACTCCAAAGGAGGATTACGTGAACTTCAAAGGGTCTGGAGGATTTTGGACTTTTTATCAGCATCCTAGCAGGATGTCTCTATCAGGAGCCAAAGATAGTCTTGACACAATTGTGAAAGACTACTTCAAAGAACTCAGGAGAAAAAAAATTACACAGTGCCTAATAGGGATTTTATGAGAATCCCATGAAGGAGTGAAAGAACTTTCAGAAACTAGAAATGGTGTGTTACCCCTTTGCCACATGTGTTCTGAGTTGGAGTTCAGTTTTCTCTGAACTCTGTTTACTGGTGGAAAGTAGTATAGATGGGAGGTTTTGCATCATTTATATCACTATTGTAAAAATCCATTTCTAAAAACTAATTAAATCTGCCTGACTAAGGAGGAATCACCCTAGTTGGGGCTTAAAATCTCCCAACCCCTCAGGATCCCAAAGAACTACAAGGTGTGAGAGCAACAGCCTCTCTGGGAAGTCAACTCATCAGTGTCAGTGAAAGTTGAAATAGTAGTACACGTTCTACATGTGCTTGCTTTATACAGAGCACTAGAAGGGGGAGATGCATTTTTTATGACACAGTCCCTGTCCTCATAGAGCCTGCCCTTTGTTTGGGGGGAAACATATAGCTATATTTCAGAATATATAAAATCAGAATTAAATTAAGACCCACAATAATATAGTCCTTTGTGGCAATGTTCTCATTCTTTAAAGTGCCACTTAGAATCTTTTTCAAGTTGCTTCTTCCTTATGCAATTTCTCTCATCCAATAACAATGTGATCCATTTAGGGGGAGTGTTTTATTTCTTTAGAATCCCTCCCAGTGGAGTCTGGCTCAGGTTTCAGTGCCCTGAGGCATTATGACCACCTTTCATAGCCACTTCTCATCTGTGGCTCCAAGAAGCTGTAGCATGCTCATCTTGGCAGATGAACTAAACCTGGTTGATGGTAACCAACAGGTCTCAGACTTGATGGTGAATTAGGGGAGATGTCTACTCCAAGCATGTGAAGACTTCCCCTGGTGGAATGGGTGGATGAGAACAATTCATTCCAATGGCCATGAAGGTGACTAAAGCAGGCATTATGGAGTGCTTAAAGCTTGGTCAGACATTGAAGATGCCAAGATCATTCATGGCATCCTAGGCCATCACCAATCATCCAGTCTTGCCATTGGATTTGGGTGACTGAAAGAGAGAGAGAGACTGATGACTTTGTGCAACTCTGCTTCACTTAACTCCAATTTATGCTCAAGTTAAAACGTCACCCCATTATGTCATTGGCCTCTTTGAAACAGAAGGACAAACTACAGTGAGGTACTCACTCTATTGTGTTTTTCTTCAAATAGTCATATTTTCTAAATAACTCTGTGAGCATCAGGGCTGCCACCTATGACCTAAGCCACACAGAATATACAAAAGCGTGTTATTTAGATCCAACTTGGAACCACATGAAGGGTACCTTTCTTTAGAACTGATAGTGACTTTAATGTAGAAATTAGTGGTGAAAGGTAGGGGGAGTTTGGATCTCTCCTTGGGCCTGGTGCCTTTCAAACTACTTGCATTTTCCCAACTGACGTTCCCACTGCATTGTTCCACTGCTACCATTGATGGAGTTTTCAGGAATGGGGATGGAGGAGAATTTCTTGATGTTCAGTTTAATCGCAGGTTTCACACTTCACCCCTTCCAACAATCTGGCAGTCTTACAGCCAGGATCTGCTTCTCCAGTTAGGCTTTTATAGTAGGTGGGCCATGCTGGCCAGGAATAATGCATTTGTATTGGAAAGCTACTGGCTAAAGGTCTACGAGAACCAGGCAAATGTCATGTGCCGAGTGTGTCTTTTCACTTAGCATGATGTAGTTTAAATCAGGCCCCAGAGCCCACTAAGAAATTTTCCTCATAGAAAAGACAAAACTCATATGTGCTGTATGTTCCTCTGAATCAGACAGTATTTTCACCCAACAGTTGGCACCAAACACCAGCTTTATGAGCTGTTCACTAGAAGCAAGTTTTATGCTGGAAATAAGTTTTACATCTGTTTCTGCAAGGAATGGGATTTTGTTTCCCTCTAAAGCTGTACAGTGGGATCCAAAATCTCTATACTCTATATACCTACCCCTTCCCAAAAGATCACCTATCTATTGGCCATTGCTATTCCATAATGGGCATATGTCTTTTTCAGGAAGACCTCATGAAACAGTGGTAAGAGAACTAGGCAGAATCAGGAGACATAATACTTAGTAGTCATGGCAAGTTATTCTCCTCTGAGCCTTAGCCATAAAAAGGGGACTATAAATTCTGACTTGCCTTCTGCACAGGGTTGTAAGGATTAAATATGATGATATGTGTGAAAGGGCTTTGTAAAGTGATTTTACATATGTAGCACCCTGGTTTTCCCCAAAAAGGACCTTATTGGCCTATATTCAGTTTCATTGTATCTTAAATGGTTATCCTCTATCTTAAGACACAGTTTGAGTCCCTAGTTTTGCTGAATCTCTCTTGACCAAGTATAGTAAAAACCATGAGATCATAGTAAAATAAAAGACATTTACTTAAGCCAAAAATGCAACACAAAGAGTAAAGAACTAAATCAAGTCACAAGAATGCACCCCACCTATTTTCCCAATCTACTATCTTCTAGAGCAGTGATGGTGAACCTTTCAGAGACCAAGTACCAAAACTGCAACCCTCATGTGGCATGTGAGTCCCCCGCCTTACCCCAGATAGGGGAGGGAGGAAGTGCTTCCATTGGGCTACTGAGATGAGAGGCAGGTGATGTGAGAAATGTCCTTAGGTGCTTATGGAGAGGGGGAAGGGAGCAGCCCCCTCCAGCTGGTGTGCCATTGGTTTGCCAAAGTGGTCTTAGAGCTATGAGTCCATTTATTCTTGCTCTCCAACTCTTCATCATGACCCTGTTGACTATAGAATTGGAGAGTTGGAGTCTTGTACATCAGATGAATACTGAAGCTTGTTATATTGAACCTCTAGGAGCTTGAAGATCACTTTTGATTGACAAATAAGTCAGTTGGATGGAATGTTCCTAGGGAGTCATGCGAGAGGCAGGAGGAGGGGCAGTTAAGAATCCTGAAAGGGTTCTGGGTCTTGGACCTGTGCTGAGGCTGGAGATCGGGGGATCCTGGTCTTGGAGTGAGAGGTGCAAACATCTCTCTCTGCAAACTCTTCCTGTACTTGAGATACCGTGCCAACCTGTACCTGACCACCACCTTGGTGTCTACTGCCCCTAGATATTAGGAATTACATCATCTAGATATCTAGGTTTCCCAGGGCCCGGGAGGGATCCGGGAAGTGGGCAGGAGACGAAGAAGAGGGTGGAAAAGGGTGGAAATAACTCAACTGTAAGGCTGAAGATCTATTGAAGAAGTCAAAATATCTCAGCAGTTTACCTACTCTGGTTTAGTCCTGGCCAGGCTGAACCAGAGAGAAGCTACATTGATTCTTCATCTGCCAGCAGTTGAGATTTCATTAGCAACCAGTAGAGTAGGGTCTCCTATACCACAGTCCTTTACCCTTATCCTTCTTGTTAATATAAAGTTTAAAGTACTTTCCTAAAGCAGTGTCAGACTTGTTTTGGGAAGGGAGAAATCGCAGCCAGAATACAAGGCGTTATCCTAGCTAAAGAGCTCAGATCAATATATCAATTAACCCCAGGTGGGTCCTGAAGGGATATACATCTTAGACCTGAAAGGATCCTGCCTGGGCAACTGTTATAAGGGAGAAGGGTCATCTTATTCTCTCTGTACATCAAATTACAATCTCAAATATATCAAGAGACTCCAAATAATTATAACAAGCTTCAAAAAGTAGAAGATGCTATGTATTTCCTTCTATAATTAATTGAACTTTTCCTTCAAGAATTTGAATGTCTTGCCATTTTGTGCATGTATGTTCAGTATTAATATTAATTCAATGTCCATGGTACCTTTTAGCAAAATGTAGTTTGCCCAATTATCTCTTTTAATTAAGCCATTTTCCTTTAACTAAAATATAATAGCTTTTGCTCTGCATCCTTATTTTAATTCTCTGAGTCTTACTTTTTCAATTGTGTCTCTTGTAAATAACATTTCTAACTTCTAATCTGTTCTATTTTCCTCTTCCATTTTATGACAATTCATCCTTCACATTCACAATTATGATAGTTATCTGTATATTTCCCTCTATCTTATTATCTTTTATTTGCCTTCTTTTACTCTGTACCCTCCTCAAAAGTCTGTTTTGCTTCTGACAATTGCCTCCTTTAATCTAATCTCCCTCTTGTTACTCCCCAAACTACTTTCTCTTAGTCTCTTCTATTTCTCTGTTTGGTAAGATAATTTCTAGTCCCAACTCTCTCTCTCTCTCTCTCTCTCTCTCTCTCTCTCTCTCTC
>NW_025354083.1:0-1828 GCF_016433145.1 Gracilinanus agilis
TTTTTTGCCTGCAGAATATTGTTTATGAAAAGACTTTACCCAAAACATTTCTAGGGCTCCTCTGCAAACCCAAGCAAATTGAGGAAGAGTGACAATTAATCTATTCTGAGTAACTTGGGGAAAGGAAAGTCTGGGTCATTTGGTCATGACATTACAAAGGCTTCTGCTTAAGGTTTTATTATGATCATTTGGGGAAGGATCCTTCAAGGGTTCTCCTTATCTGAGTTTCAGCCTAGCCAACAGTTTGCAGCTGTGAGCAGAGACTGACCTTGCCAAGAATCTCAGGCAAACTTACAAGCATGTCTTTATGGCTGCTTTCCTCAGTAGGCCTAAACTGTCCTAGGTTCCTCCATAAATGAAATGTGTAATGTTGGCCTCAACCTTGATTCTTCCCTCTGTCTCACCCCTCATATCTAAACAGTGGCCAAGCTTTAATGATCCTACCTTAGTAATGTATCTCAGATTCATCCTTTCCTCCATTCATTCAACCACCAACCTGGTTTAAACCTCATCACTTCTAGTTGGGAACAATAGGCCTTCCCTCCTCTGTCTAAATGAGGCTCACTGAAGTCAAGAAAACTCTTGAGTTCAAATCTAGCCTCAAAAATGTCCTAGTTATGTGACCTTGGGCAAGTCACTTCACCTTTATATGCTGAGGAGACAGGTGGCTCAGTGGATAAAGTGCTGAGGCTGGTGTCAGGAAGACCCAAGTTCAAATCTAGCCTTAGACATTTTCTAACTGTGTGACTCTGGGCAAGCCACTTAACCTCCAACTGCCTGATGAAAAGATCCACTGGATCTATTACAGAAGGATATGGCAAGCCACTCCAGTATCCTTGCCAAGAAAACCCCATTGATAGCTATGTTCCATGGGGTGGAGAAGAGTGGTATGTAACTGCAGGACAGAATAACAGTCCCTTTCTATGTAGGTCCCTTCCTTAGTCTTTCCCTTGTCTAATCCATTCTCCAGAGAGCCACCAAAGTGATGTTCCTAAAGCATAGATCTGAACATGCCTTTCTCCTAATCAAGAAACTTCAATGACTCCTTCTGGCCTCTGAGATAAAATACAAATGATTTTGGGTTAAAAAAAAAAGCACCCTTCTTTCTGTCTTAGAATCAATACTATGTATTGGTTACAAGGCAGAAGAGCTGTAAGGGTTAGGCAATGGGGGTTAAATGACTTGCCCAGAGTCATATAGCTAGGAAATATCTAAGGCTAGATGTGAACTTGGGTTCACAGCTGGGAATTGTCTGAAGTCAGAGTTGAACCCAGGACCTCCCATCTCCAGGTCTGTCTCTCAATCCACTGAGCCACCCAGCTACCTCCACTTTGGCTTTTTTTTATTTTAAACCCTTAACTTCTGTGTATTGACTTATAGGTGGAAGAGTGGTAAGGGTAGGCAATGGGAGTCAAGTGACTTGCCCAGGGTCATACAGCTGGGAAGTGTCTGAGGCCGGATTTGAACCTAGGACCTCCCGTCTCTAGGCCTGGCTCTCAATCCACTGAGCTACCCAGCTGCCCCCCACTTTGGCTTTTTAACACCCTTCGATATCTAATTCAAGAATTATTACCTTCTAGGTTCAAACCCGGCCTCAGCCACTTCCCAGCTGTGTGACCCTGGGCAAGTCACTTGACCCCCATTGCCCACCCTTACCAATCTTCCACCTATGAGACAATACACCGAAATACAAGGGTTTAAAAAAAAAAAGAATTATTACCTTTTCGGGTTTATGATTCATTACTTCACTTTACATGCTCGACATTCAAGTCAAATTCTTCTCCTTCTGCTGTTTCCATTCTAAGATATTCTATCTCTCTCTCTTTGC
>NW_025354084.1:0-5993 GCF_016433145.1 Gracilinanus agilis
ATATATATCTGCCTGTGCCAATGTAATTCTTTATAAAGGGCCCAGGGTTCATTTTTTCTGGATCCCTAATTCAGTGTTTTCCACAAGCATATGCCACACACACACATAGACATTCATATTAGTATCCATCATGATAGCTAGTATTGACACCATGCTTTAAGGTTTACAGAGTGCTGATAGGCAGATGCTCTTATCATCATTCCTTTTAACAGTTGATTAAACTGAATCTGAGAGAAGTTGATCAATTTTCCCAGGGTCACACGACTAGGAAATGTCTCAGGATTCAAACTCAATTCTGCCTGACACAAAGTCCAATCTTCAATATATTAGTCTATCTGGCTGCCCATTGTTCTCCATCTTTCGTCATATCTGAGAAATAGATTTCGCTAGTGGTCATTATGAAGTAACTTAATACAGGAGAAAGAATATGAACCCTAACATCAGAGGAAATAGGTTTGATTCCTTCTTCTTGTGTTTATTACTTATGTGACCTTAAATAACTTATTTAAACTGGCTTGGTCTCCCTTTCTTGCTCTGCCACACCAGAGACTGAACTGGAATCATGTAGCTCTAATTCTGGGATTCTAATGAAGGTTACCATTATTTTTTTTTAAATATCATTGTTTTTTTAAATAGCATTGCTGCTAAGATTAATTTAAATAACATATTAATGTCTTCAAAATGCTTTACATTTTTAACTCATTTTATTCTTATCATAGTCCCTTTAAGGCAGAAATTCAACATATTATTATATTCATTATATAGAAGAAACAGAGGTGGGAAGGGGTATGAGAATTAAGTGATTTCCTCACATTTTCATGAATACGAATTGACAGAGACAGAATTTGAACTCAGGCATTTTGGTATTTTCTAGGTCCAATAATCAAGTCATTACATATTTCTGTCTTGGATATCTGTTGGTCTTTAAAATCATGTCCTAAACCCATGTGTAACTCCAAAACACCTTTCCTAAAAATAATTCCTAAGATCAGTGCATTAGGGGTGAAAAGGAAAAGAAAAATATAACTCTTCAAAGGACTTGCTATTTTTAAATTTTTTTCATAGAACTTGATTTGTTGAAATGCAAATAGAAGTTCTGAAAGAAAAGTATTAAGCCCTAGTTTATTTTATTCAGTTTTCCCATTAATAGCATCATTTATTTAGCACATCCATTACATGTCCACAGTGTTAATTTAGAGGGGGGGGGAATAACAACTTCAGAAGGAAATCTTCCATTAAATTAAGGAAGTTGACTTTAATGGATATCCCAAATAGACACTCCAATTAACATCAAGAAAAAAATAAAACTCACTGATTAAATGCAGTCCCATTAGAATTTCTCTTATGCCAAATAAAATTAAATATCAAAGTTTCCTTTCTCACAAGCCAGCATCAACCGAAGACCATCATAGAATCCCAATTCAGAAAATTTATTAATTTAATGAAGTCATAATTACTATGTATCCACCAATCTCCATCTCCATTATACTTTAATAATAATGATAGTGACAATTCCCAATATTATAGCTGACATTTATAAAGCATCTTCTTACATTGGAAAAATAATTTACATATATTATTTTTTCATCTCATCAGTGATCCTGTGAAGTGGATTATTTTATCCCCATTATATGGATGAAAAAAGTGAGGTACAGAGAAGCCCTTGTTTAGGTTCACACATTCAGGAACAATATAGGTCACTATTTTTAAACTATATACTCCAGGATGCAAATCTAGTTTTCTTTCTACTATATAAACTATCTTCAGACATAGCTTTTTTCTTTGCCTTATGATAAAATGATTTGTTTATTTGTCTTTCTTTCCTGCTTGTAACTTTCTAGAGTCCAAGCATCATGTCTTTTCCATATTTGTAGCTCTCTTAGCATGTAACATTATTTGATCATTTGCACTGTGACTTTGCTTAATTATTTAAGTACGTATAATTATGACTCTCTTTCTACTTGTATGTGGATAGAATACTGTATTTGGAGATGACAGAAATCTCAATTTAAAAAAAACCTGCCATGAAATTAACTTCAACAACAAGTGGAAAGTGATGGAACTCTTTGAAACTTAGTATGTGAAGGGAACCTCCTGGAGTCTTCCCTTTGTCCCCGGACTTCTAGCTTCATGTCATGTGAGTGTATATCACGTGAGTGCTCTCCAGCATAGGACATGGGAGAGTGACCTAGGCACAATGATGCAGAAAGGATCAGGTTAGGTCCAGGTTTAAAGAGAAAGAAATAAAAGAAAAAAAATTAAAAAGGGGAAGAAAAAAAGAGGGGGTTCCTGGAAGTGGTGTCTCTCTGTTTTCTTGGACATCCAGGGAGAAGGTGGTGACTGAGATAGATAGCTATGTGGAAAAGCATCCATGTGGCAAGATTAGAATAGGCTTAAATCTCTCTCTATCTCTATGCTCTGTATTTCAAGTAAATATTAATAAACTCTTTGGAAATTAAGGACCAGTTTTAATTTAGCTTTAACGTTAGTAAAAAATAAGGATAATTAAATATATAGCTTTAAGATTTGCAGTGTTTTAGCAACATTATGTAAATGGCATTATCTTCATAATCATTTTGTTATTTTCATTTTAGATGTGAGAATACTAAAGTGAGATATGTTAGTTTACCCAGGATCGTATTTCTACTTATTCCTAAGGTAGGATTCATAGACTATTTCTAATCAAATTAATTTCCTTTATGCAAAATACTATAAATTTCTTATAATGGAACTTCTTGATCTGTTATTGAATTCCATGTTAAATAGAAGCATAGTATTTTAACCTCTGTTAAAAATTTGAAGGAATATTCCTGCCCCTCTCTCCTCGGGATTTGAAAAAGTTCCATATAGGAACAGTTGTAAACAGAATCTTGGAAATATTAGCTTTCAGGGCCAAGATTCATTTCTTAATGTTTTTTTTTTTTGTTTGCATCATACTATTAGTGATTTCTGTTATTTTTTTTTGTTTTTGTTTTTTTAAACCCTTGTACTTCGGTGTATTTTCTCATAGGTGGAAGATTGGTAAGGGTGGGCAATGGGGGTCAAGTGACTTGCCCAGGGTCACACAGCTGGGAAGTGGCTGAGGCTGGGTTTGAACCTAAGACCTCCTGTCTCTAGGCCTGACTCTCACTCCACTGAGCTACCCAGCTGCCCCTGTTGTTTGCATTTTTTAAAACAAAAGCTAGATGATCACTAGGACAATAAGAAAAAAAATACAATCTAGACCTTGGGAGTAGCATACTTTCTAAGAACTAGGGAGCAGACAATTGAAAAGGCAAGACAGAGTAATAAAGAGAAATTTATTTTTCCCCTCCATCCTCTTCTCCATTCCTCTCCTTTCTTTTTTTCTTCTCTCTTTTCCCCTTCTTTCCTTCTTTTCTTCCATCCTTCTTTGCTTGCTTCCTTCCTTTTGTCTTTCTTTTTTCTTCTTCCATTCCTCCCTCATTTCCTTTTTCCTTTCTTTCCTTCTCTCATTATTTCATGGATTCTTCCTCTTTCCTTCCTTCCTTCCTATCATCTTTCTTTTTTCTTCCTTTATCCCTCTCTCATTTCCTCTCCTTTTTTTCCTTCCCTCCATTCTTCCTCTTCCCTTTTTCCTTCCTTTCCAACTTCCTTCCTCCCTTCCATTTTTAATTTTTTTCTTTACTTAGCACTCCTCCCTTCATCCCTTTAAGTGATTCCTACTCAGTTACTGAAGTTATTATTATAGTTATTGAAAGTCATACCAAAAAACTATTAAGAAATGAATCTTGGTCTCAAGAACCTAATATTCCCAAGATTATGTCTAGGACTATTCCTATACATAACTTAATCAAATCCCAAGGAGAGCTGGATAGCAATGGTCCTTTAAATTTTTAACATAGGTTAAAATACTATGCTTCTTTTTGACACAGAAATCAATTTCAGATTGAAAACTTCCATCATTTGAAGGGAATCTTGACTATTTTTTAGAAAGTTTCTAACCATTTTCATTTCAGAAAATTTAGATCTGGATATGGCATACAGAGTTTATGGTCTACTACTCCCATCAAACAGGTGAGGAAAATGAGCCTAAGAGAGGTAGAAACATTTGCTCAATAGGTAAGGCAGAGCCATGATTAAATATAAGGTGTCATTGTTAAAAATACTTTGTTCCGCCTCCTCTGTCACAGTGCTCTTTATTATAATTCTGCTTTATATGTTGTTTGCTAAACTCTATCAGAAATACAAACTTCTTGAGAGTACATGTCCTGTATTCCACAGACCATCGTGCAATCCTCTTCATATAATGTCAGGAATTGAACTTGTGATTTCACTAGAATAGCAAAGTCTCAGGGGAAGGAATATCCTTTTCCTATGCAGGGTATCACCTTCTTGTCAATATATTATTTCAGAAATTCTTTGAAATCTGAGAGATTAAATGCCTTCAAAAGTGATATATCCAGGAGATGTTAAAGGCAGGGTTTGTTTCCAGGTTTTCTTTTGTGTAGAACCTGGCACTTTATTCACAATACCATACTGTCTTTTATTCTTCACATAGCAAGTAGTTAATATCTGCTTATTGAATTGAATTGAAATACTCATTTTTCGAGAATAATTGTCAATCAATCAACAAGTATTTATTTAGTTGTTTCCATGTATAACTAGAAGAAGAATATATAAGGGATATTGAGTATAATATTAGGAAATTAGACTCAGGTTTAATGTTGTAGATAATAGTTTATTGAGCATTTGTTCAACTTTCTTTCTGTCCTGTCCAGTTTTTTGTGACATCTTTGAGGGGTTTCTTGGTTTGACATTTCCTTCTCCAGCTCATTTCACAGATGAAAAACTGAAACAAAAAAGGGTTAAATGACTTGTTGAAGGGTCACACAGCTAGTAAGTGTCTGAGTCCAGATTTGAACTCAGGTAGCCTTGTCTTCTTCATGCCAGGTCTGGAACTTCATCCATTATATCACCAAGTGTGTAAAGAAAAGGCAAAATGATGTGATTTTTCAACCAGTCAGAGCAAACATGAGCAAACCTACCAATATGTATTCCCACTTTATCTCCATAAAAGGTTCATTTTTTTTTTCTTTTTCTAGGTCACATTCGCTAGATTACATATTCTTACTTAATACTGGTGTACCACATATGTAACTTATAAAGATATAGTTTTAATTTTACTTTTGTCAAAATACATCCCACAATAAAAGTGGATCGTGCCTGCCTTTGTAGTCTGCCCAGACAGTTTAGCCAAGTTCACCTATTAACTGAGCATCTTTAGAGCAAATAGCCACATGAGCCCACCTTGCAATATTTTCAGCATTTCCAGACTTCAAAGTCAAACAAATCAGTGTTGAAAACTTTGGCCCCCAGAAGACTTCTTGGTGGTTGCTAAGTAACCAGGAACCTGGATGGACTTTGGGGAACTCAAACTCCTGAAATGCAGTCAGGACACTTGCTGTTTCCAAGGACAAATCACTTAACTTTGCAGGCCCTTTATGTGATGCACCAAGTTCATTCTGAATACCATAACTAACTTTTTATATGTGTGTGTTTGGGTGCATGTGTATGCCCTGATATACGTGTATATACACATATATGTTTGTGTGTGCATATGTGTATACATGCCGAACCAAGAAATAATAATTACTAAGCTTAACAAGAAATAGCATTAATTCTCTAACATTAGTGTGAATGTTCAGAAGAATTCATATTCAAATGCAAGCCTCTTATGATCAGGGTTCTATTTATTTATTTTTCAACTTCATATCTACTGCTTTTAACAGAAGCATTACACAAAGTAAGAACAAAAAATATTTGTTGGAGGAGATTGTATTCCAAGTGTTTCTTTTTAGAAGGGTCACTCATTTTTATTGGTAAATGATCCATTTAAATTTTACAAGCAGGACTTTCCTTGTTTTTTTCTGAATTTAAGCAGATACCTAGACCCATTAGAAATATGATCATTTAAAAAAATGTGCCTATAATTATAATGGGTTCAATTATATATCTATTATATAATTATATTC
>NW_025354085.1:0-5034 GCF_016433145.1 Gracilinanus agilis
ATTATATTATAGTGTCTGAACTTCCTCTTCCACCCTATAGTCCCCATCTCACATCATCTGATTTACCATGTTGCCTTTTTCTGCATCTGATCCCACTATGTTGAAACCACTACTACATTTTCACTCCAACTCATTTTCCCATTTCATTCAAAACTCTTACCTTTCACGAGGTTCATATTTTAGACCTCCCTCTATCTAATTCATCAGTAGGTCCCTGATAAAAGATATACTCTGAATGGGTCACCAAAATACATTTTTCCTTGGTCCTTCCTTATTCTTTCTCTCCTCTCATTCCCAGTCTCAGATGCTCACTCACGTTCCAGGTCTTTCCCTTGCCTTTGTAGATTCCAAGTTTTCAAATACTTTGGGAAAGCATCACTCCTATCAAGTCTTCCTCTGATGTCTCATCATCACATGGAAATGACCCTGTGTTCTTGGAGGCCATGCCAACAGTGCTCAAGTTCTGGCAGGTCCTGCCACACTGGGTTGGTTTTAATTATTATAGGCCTGTGATAGCCTGGGTGTCTGGCATGCACGTTCCAAACTAGCTCTGTTAAGAGAACTGGTGAAGTTTTTAGCCAAGAGCACTTATGAAGATCAGCTAGTAAGGCACAGTGGAGCTGTGGTCTGCACCAAAGTAGGGAGTTTGAACACTGGGAAAATCACAAATAGCCTTCCACCACTAATCTCCTCCTCCTCCCCCAAGCCATAGATGCCCAGTTAACAATTAGGGCAGACTGTGGTATAAAAGGATTAAATTTATTCCATGTAGATCCAGAGGACAGACCTATGACTAAGAAGTGGCAGTTACAGGGAAGCAGATTTGCTCTAGTATTGTTGTGATCTGCATTTTATTTATTTTTTCATATCTTATCACTTTTCCTAAATTACAAACTTCTTTAGGGAAAGGATTTTTTCTCACTTATCTTTGCATTTTCACTATTCCCTAAAATAATGTATTGTATGCATTCATTTAATGAGCAAATAATATTCTGCATAAACAAACGCTTTTCTAATAATTCAGAAAAAGGATAGGGATAAAGTCAGCAACTGTGATGTCACTGAAATAGATTTTGTGAAAAGAAATCCCCCCTTCTCATGCAAGATGTAAGGTAGCACCTTCTCTATTCAAATTAACTAGGACTATTAAAATTAGAATGAGCTATTCTGGAAGATAGAGTCAGAAAACTAAGCAAACATTCATTAAGCATCAAATATATTATAAAAGCCACTATGCTAAGCTTTGGAGCTAGAAAGACATAACCCAAAGCAAACAAAACAAAACCAATGACCTTTAATCTCAGTGAGTTTATATTCCACCAGAGATATAATGGCCTTAAAAGAAAATCATTGAGGGGATTCCTCTATTGAATAGGAAGTTTCACTAGATAACCAGATATTTGTAAATTTTAAGATATTGCAAGTTTAGAATTCAGTTGCATCTCTTTAAACTATAGTTTATAGCAGTGAAGGTGTCTGTTCAAATTTTGAGAAATCCTGATGATTATCTTCCAAAAAGCAGTTAAATTGCATAGTGTGTATATAGTGTCGGACTTAGTCAAGAAGACCCGAGTTCAAATTTCGCTTCATAGCCTACTAGCTATGTGTCCCTAACTAAGTCTCTTACCTTCACCTAGACTTGGTTTATTCGTCTTTAAAATGGAAATTGGATGATCCAAGACAATTCTGAGAGACTTATGACAAAGAATGCTATGCATCACCAAAGAAAGAACTGTTGGAGTCAGAATGCAGATCAAAGCATAAGATTTTTCACTATAGTTTATTTGGGTTTTTATTCTGTGGTTTTGATTTTATATGAATATTATCTTACAAAAATGAGCAATATGGAAATGTTTTGCATGCAACCCAAATTAAATTGCCTGCCAACTCCAGGAAGGGGTAAGGAAGAGAGTAAAGGAGACGATTTGGATCATAGAACTTCAGAAAATGTATGGGGAAAATTATTACATGTAATTGATAATTGTTAAATAAAATATCTTTCCAAAACAAAAAAAAATAGAAATTAGAATCAAAATTATACCTATCTCACATGGTTTTGAAGATGAAATTATAATATGTATGCATACATACATAAATATACTTTCTGAGCCATAAAGTTATAAAAAGGATAACAATTATTAATATTTTCTCCATATTCAAAGTAAAATGAGCATTTTATTATCACATCAATTTATTAAGTTAAGTTGCCAATTATTCTTATAGTGTCAAGATTAATTTCTGAATTCATTTCCATTAACTAAGTGTTGGGAAATTAAAAAAAAATCCTTTCGAAGTTAATCATGTATATATTTTGGAATTTCAATAAAAGGCTAATTTGTAAAGCAGCTATTGGACAGCCTTTCACAGTGGTTTAAAGACTAGTCTTGTCAACAGCTGTCCTTTGGCTCAAGCAGTCCTTCTGGCACTTGTAGGTATATGCTTATGGAAATGTCACTTCAATTGTTCCAATCTAATCTATACTGAAGAGTTTCCAGGCTGCATCAGGAGTGGAAGTTTACATGCTGGGAGTTCTCCATATAAGTTTGAACCTTCCCCCATCACACTCCAGTCTCACAAACTGCTACACACACAAAGTAGATAAAGGAGGATTTTGTTCATCTTGAGAGGAAAACACAGATCAGACTAAGAACATAGCATGGAAACAATCTGTAGATAATTTATTCTCATAGATTCACCAACCTTCCCATATAAATCACTTTCCTGCATGCTTTTGATTGTATGATTTCCTTTATCATTGCCAAGAGAATGATTTCTGCTTTAATATTGAATCTAAAAAGCCTTTTCTATGATGGAATGAAAACATGCAATAATTCATTGAGCAAAGATTATGCTCCTACTGTGTAAAAAAGTATTGTGCTAGGTATTGGTGGAGATACAGAGATCAATACAACATGATCCTGTCCCATGCATTCATAGTCTAAGGGGGCAATAAAGGGCAGTGGATATGACATAGATACCAAAATCTTTATTTGATGATAATATGACCATAAAGAACACTTATGAGTAGGGTACAAAAGGGATACAAAATATTATTCAAGGTCTGATGAAGGAAGGCTCTTTTCTAACTCTGGACCTCAGGGAGTTCTTCACAAAGGAGAAGGTTTTTCCATCTGAGTCTTGTGGGATGGTTTGAACTCAAAGTAGGGGTAGGCGTGAAGGTTGTGGGGGCACAGGGACCTACCTGAGCAAAAAAAAATATTGGCTGCCATATGCAAAAAAGGAGACTAGTCTAGAGGTGGGAACTATGAAATAAGACTGGATGGTCAAGATTGCAGCATGATTGACTGAGAACTTGATGGAATATTACAAGTAATATAGTTGAATTCCCATGTTTTAGAGAGGGGAAAAATCAATTTAAAAAAGGAAGATAACATAGCCAAGATCACAAATGGGGAAATAAAACCTTTGTTATAGAAGATTTTGAATGCCAGAGTTAAGGAGTTTTTATTTTGTTTAGTAGGAAGAAAAGAGCTATTTGAATGGTTTTGAGAATTTCATAAAGAAAATTGATATGTCAGTAGTAAGACTGATGGACAGAAGAAGGTTGAAACAGGATGTGGGAAGACCAATTCAGAACCTGTCAAAGTAGTCCAGGCAAGTCATAATGCAGCCTGTTTTAGGGTGGTGTCCATGGGAAAAGGAAGGAGGTCATAAACATGAGAAATATTGTGTGAGATATAGAGAACTTGGTAACTGGATGTGGGAGGTAAAGAAGAAGGAAGAGTCAGAGATAACATTGAGGTTTCTAGCACTTTGCGTGCAATAAGACTTTACCATTACAACTCCAATAAAAATACTCAATGATCTAGCTTTGACAAGTCAGGACATTGTATCTTCTGCAATAACTAATGTATTTACATGCATGACTTGTTAACATGTGGTATATGGTATCACCCTGTACTTTTTAAAGAGAATGGTATTTAATTTAAAAAGCCATAAAATAAAATTTACGTTTGTCATTGACAGAAATGAATAGGTGAGATTGAAGGCTACATATAAAGGATAATATAAATATTCTTGCTTTCCTTGAGACTTTGTTCTCTTATAATTTGCCTGGATAATTCTCCATTCAGAATGGCAGACTCCCAAAGTAATTGTCTTTTTTTTTTTAAACCAGAAATCTTGTCTAGCATCTAGCATGTATTATTTTCAAGGCAGTGTGATAGCCATCATTGTTATTTGTTCACATCAGAATTGTTTCACCATTGCAAAGAGGACTGAATTATTTCCCTCAGTGCCAGTTCCAAGGGAGCCATCCACATTTTGAGGGAAATTATCTATTCATTGTAGCACATGAAAATATGAATATGACAGAAAAAAATTAGGAAATTAAACTTAAGGAGATTAAACTAAGGCTTCCTGGAAGCTGAGTAAGCCACTTGAGGACAACTGTCACAAAGTGAGGTTCCACACAGCAAAATGTGTGCCTGGGGCATACCAACAAAGGTAGTAAAAGGTCTTATTTATTGACTTTTAGAATGAAGTAAAGTAACAAATATCATTAATAAGTTGCTTAGGAAGAGGTGAGTCTTAATACCTATAGTAAATGATGGGGGAACCATTACATGAAGAAAATAGATGTGGATACCTTTTCACTCAAATGGTTTGCTATACTAATTCAATTTTAAAAGACGATTATCTAAGGAAATTTATTTCTTCAGTATTATTTTTAAAGAACTTTTTATTCCTAGCCTCTAAGATATTGAAGTAACTTGTGGATGCCTTTCCTCCCATCAGCAAAATCTTTAGGGAAAGATAACAAGGACTAATAGTTAGAGGACCAACCTTGGAGTCAAGAGGATATCTATTCATGTCCTACCTTTAACCCTTACTAGTTGTGTTTCTATGGGCAAGTCACTAGAACATTTGATGCCCCTAGAAAACTTTCTAAAACTAAAAAATTAAGATGATTCATGAATCTGTATTTGCATTTTCAGTTTCTACACCAGGATTTTTTTTTCCACCAGGAAAATCACAAATCTAATACCACCTCTCAAAAAATTAAAAAAAAAA
>NW_025354086.1:0-5491 GCF_016433145.1 Gracilinanus agilis
GCCCAACACTTCCTGGCGGTTTGGGGTTTTCTTCACTCAAAATTTTTTTTTAGCAGATTTTTTTAGAGAGAACAAAACACCCCGCCCGGCCCCCCCAGCCTCAGACGGCACCGCGGAAGGAGGAAGTGGGACCGTCCTGAGGAGCGACACACACGCACCTGCCCCCACCCAGGAGAGCCCATGGCCGAGGCCGAGATGGATCAGGGCGGCCCCGAGGAGCAGCAGCGGCTGGTGGAGACCGACGGGTAAGGAAGGGCCTGGGCACCGCCCGGAGGAGGCGGGGGCCTCTCCCACCCTTTGGGCCTCTGCCCCTCCTTGCTTGTGCCAGTGACCCTGAGTACGAATCTCGGTTTCCCCTTCTGTAAAATGAGGTCCCTCCAGTTGTCGGTCTCTGGTGACCTGGGCCCGGCCGCTCCCAGGAGGCCCCCCTCCTTTGTGGGTCCTGGCAGGCAGGGAGCCCCCAGCAGCGGGGGAAGGGGGGCGAGGAAGACGTCTCGGGCTCTCCCAGCATGGAAGAGGCTGCTTGAGCAGGGCCTCCCTGGCCTCCGCGCGGGGCGAAGGGAACAAGCTTGTCTAGAGGGGCAGGAAGAGGCGGGGCCCAAGGCAGCCGGGCTCTAGGGGCTCCTCCAGAGTCTAGGAAGTGCCTGAGGGCACATTCGAACCCAGGACCTCCTATGGCAGAGCCTTCTAGCTGCTCCACATCTGTAGTGTCTGCTTTGGGCCAGGCACCAGGCCAGACTCTCCGGCCCATTTTATACTTGAAGAAACTGAGGCAAATGGAGGCAAAATGGCTTGCTAGTGTCTGAGGCCAGACTCGAACGCAGATCTGCCGCCAGTGGGGCGGGGAGGGGAGCCCCCAAACTCAGCTCCCACATCATGGCCTCCCGGGGACAGGCGGGGCCAGCTCTGGCAGGAAGGGGGAGGAAAAGTGGCCCCTGGGGGCCACAGGAGAAGGCAGAAGGAAGTGCCCCCTCGGCCCTCCACCCCCATTGCAGGAGGCATCTCCCGCCGGGCTCTGGGCTGCTTCCCCAGGAGAAGCCCGGCCTGCGACGCTGGGGGGTGGGGGTGGGGGAGGCCCTCTTCCTAGTCCCTCCCCTCCCCCAGCCACGGCCGGGCCGGGCCCTGGCCTGTTATCCCCTCAGCCACAGCTACCCCGAGCCTCCCCGGGCCTCCCGGGCCTCCCCGGGCCTCCCTGGGGCTGGGTCTAGCCCGGCACAGAGGTGGATTTCCTGGCCTTCAGGGCCCTGGTTTCCACGTCAGGTCAGGCCTGGGATCCCCAGAACTTGAGCTACCACCTTCCCATGGCACAGAGGTGGTGATGGAGGCATCCCAGCCTGGGGAAGGCCTTGACCCAGGGTTCTAGAGGCCTAGAGCAGAACCGGGCCGGAGATCCAGGCTCCAAAGCCCCCTCGCCACTGCCCCTGGGAGCCCAAGTGGGGCTGGGGAGAGGGAGGCCGCTCGTCTGCAGAACCGTGCCTGACCGCCTGGGGCGTGCTCTGGGGGTAAACTGAGTCAGGGCTGGAGATGGCGCTTAGGGGAGGGGAGATCAGAGTGGGTTAAGACGGGCACGCTAGGGCTGAGAAGGAGCCCAGCTGAGGGTCCGGCCCAAGCCAGCAAGGCGCACCTCGGTGGCAGCAGACGGCGGCACTTGGGGAGCAGGGGGCGAAGGAAGGCTGGGGGGGGGGGTCTGACGGCAGCAGGCCTTGAATGCCAGGCCGAGGAGTGGAGACTAGATCTTGCGGGCCGACTCTTTCTGGGACTCCACATGGCTTGTCCCCTTGCTGTAGGAAGTGGGCTGTCTGCTGAGGCAGGGCAGAGGGCAGAATCCCAGGCCGGCCCCCGGGGGGGCAGCGGCAAAGGCCCGGCCGGAGCGAAGGAGGGGCCTGAGGCAGTTTGGGTTTGCTTCTCTGGTCCCGCACCGGCTCACTTGGCCCTTCACAGCCCTCTTTTGGCACAGGAGGAAACCGAGGAGGGCAAGTGGGAGAGGTGGAGGCTGACCCTCAGGGGGACCCGAGTCCTCCCCCGCCCTGGAACAGGCCCCCCTCGGCTTTGCCCCTAACAGAAGGTCACGCTCTTGAGGGCCAGACCAGCTCCCCGGAGCCTCCTGGGTGGCTTCTCTCCTGCCTCAGTCTCCTACTCTGTCAAACAAGGTGGCATCTCTGCCCCGAAGCCTCCCAGAGCCATGAAAGGCGGCCACGTGGGGCGCTCCCAAGTCTCGGTCCGTCTCCCCAGGCCGGCCCAGGGCCTCGGGGGTGGCACGTAAGCAGCCCCGAACTGGCAACAGGTGCTCTCGGCAGCCCGAGCTCTCGGGACAGCTGCCCCAGGATGGAGTCTAACGTCACCACGACAAGTGGTTCGTGCCGGCCGCCCTGTCCCCGACGTCCTTTTCCTTCTCGGGCCCAAGGATTGCCCATGAATGGACATGGGCTCAGGCCGGGCGCAGCCCTCCCCTGGCCCTTCCTCCTTGGCCTCCTCCTTAGCGGGGGGGCCCCCCACCCGGTTCAGCTGTTGTGAATTCCCCAGATCCCCAGGCGAGCCAGCAGCTCCCATCCGAACCCGCCTGTTGCTGGGGCACTCGGAGCAGGGGAACAGGGTCGGGACACCGAGGCCTCCTCTGATTCGGGGAGGAGGAGGAGGAGGAGGTGCAAGGGAGAGAGTCAGAGCCAGCAATGTCCCTGCTGCTGCACCTGTGGCCCTTCCATCAGGAGGAAGGGGCCCAGGCCAGGCGGGGGGCCGTCTCCCCTGAATCATCTCCAGCTGGCTGGGCGGACACTTGGGGGACAGCACCCAGGAGCCTCAGAGAGGGAGAGAAAAAGCAAGACAGAGACAGAGAGAGAGAGAGGGAGAATGAGAGACACACAGAGGGAGGGAGAGACAGAGACAGAGATAGAGGGAGACAGAGAGAGAGGGAGGGAGGGAGAGACAGAGAGAGAGACAGAGGGAGAAAGGGACACAGAGAGAGAGAGAGAGAGAGAGAGAGAGAGAGAGAGAGAGAGAGAGAGAGGGAGGGAGAGAGGGAGAGACAGAGAGACAGAGAGGGAGACAGAGAGACACACAGAGGGAAGGAGAGACAGAGACAGAGATAAAGGGAGAAAGGGAGACAGACTCAGAGAGACAGAGACAGACAGAGACAGACAGAGAGACAGAGTGAGAAAGGGAGACAGAAAGACACACACACACACACAGAGAGAAACAGAGACAGAGACAGAAAGAGAGACAGAGAGTCAGAGAGAGAGAAAGAGGGAGAAAGGGAGACAGACAGACAGAGAGAGAGAGACAGCAGAAAGAGACAGAGACAGACAGAGGGAGACAGAGGGTCAGAGAGAGACAGACAGAGACACAGAGACAGAGAGACAGAAGCAGGACCCCCCCCCCCCGCCCGGGGGCTGCCATCGCCCTCTCGCACTCCCCTCCAGAATGCAGAACTGAGACAAGCCGCCCTTTCAGAATGAGCCAGACTGTCCTGGAGAAATGGGCTTGTTTCTCAGTCTCTGTCAGGCCCAGGAGGATGGAAATTCCCTCTTGGGCTCCCCACGGAGCCCCCCCACTTCGGCAGCTGGGGAGGACCCGAGCCCAGGGAAGGCCTCGGTGGGGCCCGGCCCTCTGCCCACTTCCCCATCTCTGTGGAGCCCCCAGACTTCTCCCGGACTTTCCCGGAAGGCAGGCACTGGGGAGCTGGGAGGGGCAGCTTCCTGGTCCTGGGCAGGCCGGGAGGGCGGGGAGGGCGGGGAGCTCTCCTCCAGGGGCTCCCCAGGCAGGGCTGCCCACGGAAGGGCCTTCCCTGCCAACGTTTCAGCTCCTGCCTCCCTCCCCTCCGTGGGCCCCGGCCCTGCTCCACCACTGGCCTGGCCAGGCCTGGACTCTATTTGCCTCATCTGTGGCCCCCTTGGGTGCAGGCTGAACACGTGGGAAAAGGGTTCCAAGAGTCGAAGGCCAAGCACAAGGCACATGGCTAGGCAGCGGCAGTTTATCTGAAAAGGATCCGGGGGTTTGAGTGGACCGCAAGGTCCACGGGAGTCAGCAGTGTGGTGTGGCCGCCAGGAGGGCTGGCGCCACCTCGGATGGCACTGGAGGAAGGTGCGGCGGCCAGGGCTAGGGAGGGGACAAGTGCGAGGCCCTGCTCCGGGGAGCTTGCAGGGGACTCCCGGTTCTGAGCGTCCCCCGACACAGAGCCTGGGAGCAGAGAAGGGCCTGGAATCCGCCCCCCCCCCCGCCCCACCGGCCAGGAGCCCCTCCGGGGCCTGGAAGAACAGCTGAGGAGTGTTTGGGGAGTCGGAGCTCAGGTTGGAGGAATTGGGGGAGAATCTGCTTCCTTCTGGCCTGACAAAGGGGTTTCCCCAGTCCTGGAGCTCGAAGCCGGACGGACTTTCCGTTCCGGGTTTGCTCTGATGTGGCAGCCCCAGGGCCGGCGGGGGGCCTTCCAGCCCGCCCGCTTTCCCCCTTCCAGCCTCAGTTTCCTTTCTTCTTAAGCGAGAACTAAAGACTTCATTTCCGAGGATCTCCCTGAGAGCGGGGCTCCCCGGGGCCGTCCCTTTGGGCCACCAGGGGGCTCCCTCCCTCCCGGGGGGTCTCTGGGAAGGCCTTTCTCGTGGCCAGACCATGCAGGGAGGGCTAGAAGGGCCCCGGGGGTCCAGGCCAGCCCCCTGCTCTCTCAGAGGAGGAGGGACTTTCTGCGGGGCCTGACGTTCACTTGAACCCAGGCCTTTGGCTTCCAGCTCCCCCGAGGCTGGGGGGCGTCTGTGTCCTTGGGGGGATCTCGAAATGGGGACACTTCCAGGCCTCGCCTCTTTCCCCGTCTGGGGTTTGCCCCAAACCCCCTCCAGCGGCCTCCTGCTCTGTATTCGGATTTCCCTTCCGGGCCGGCCAAAGAGCAGGGCTTGGGGGCCACCACAGGCAGCTCAGCCTTTTCTTGGAAGGAACCCAGTTTTAGTTGAATGGAGGCTGACGAGACTAGGCGTCCCAAGGGCAGGTGACTGGCCTAGGGTCTCCCGGGCGAAGGGAGGGAGGAGGAGGGAGCCCCCAGGACACAGAGGTTTTAGCCAAGCATTTGCTGTCGTCATGGAGGAGATCCGAGAAGTGACGGGCGGCTCGGGGGGGGGGGGCTCTCTTCTGCCTTCCCGTGTGCCCGCCTGCTCTTAGCACAGTGTCTGGGCACAGCAGGTGCCTAAGAGGCTGACCGATGGAACCGGAGGAGACCAAAGAGAAGGTGGACGGTTCACGTCGTGCCAGCTTGGAAGGAAGTGTGCCACGGGGCAGAAGCTATTTCCAGGCCTGGGGGGGGTTTTCCTGGGGTTTCCTGGGGCTCCTCCTGCCCCCTCCCCAGCCCGCAGGGTTATCTGTCCTGAGAAGCGGCCACAACTTCCAGGCAGGCCCTTCCCAGGCCTCCCGCTGAGTCTCTTCCCCTCTCCCTTTCCCTGCCCCCCCCCCCGCTGGCATTCCTCCCCCGCCCAGCAAGCTTCTCTGGCATGGGGGGCCCTCGCCTGCCCACCCA
>NW_025354087.1:0-6546 GCF_016433145.1 Gracilinanus agilis
TATTTATTTATTATTTCTGTTTTACAGAAAAGAAAGCTAAGATTCAGAAAGGGTACTTTCTAGTAAAACGTAAGTTTCTGGAGGCAGGGAATGTTTGGAGGATTTTTTTATGTTCTTTGTATCACCAATGCCTAGCACAGTATCTTCCACATTATGCCTTTATTTTTTTTAACCCATACCTTCTGCCTTAGAATCAATATTGCAGTCCAAAATAAAATCTAAATTAACCAGCAAATTGATTATCTGGAGAGACTCTAGGAAGATGGATAACTTGGAGACCATGCCATATAGAGATCAGTTAAATGAATGAGGGATATTTAATCTAAAGAAGAGAAGACTCAGAAGGTGTGATAGCTATCTTCAAGTATTTGAAAGGATACCATTTAGAAGGAGAGTTAGATTTGCCATGATTGACTCCCTGCCTAGAAAAGATGCAGAAGCAATAGATGAAAGTTTCAGAGAGGCAGATTTAGTTTTATATTTAGTATGAACATTTCCCAACAATTAGTGCTATGTGAACTGCCTCTGGACATAATAGATTTCCCTTCAATGGTTGAGTGTCAACTTGTGAAGCACATTCTAGAGGGTGTTCTTAGTCAAATAGAAGTTGGAATATGGCCTCTGAAGTCCCTCCTTCCAATTCTGAACTTCTGTGATTCTATTTTCCCAAAGTGGTCATAGAAGCAAAGAGTTGGAAAGAACTCAATCAAACTGGAATACACCTTAGAGATCATCTAATCCAGCGGTCCTAAACTTTCTGGTGTCAAGAATCCCACAGGTCACTTAATGAAATCCATGGAACCTTTCTCATTATAATGTTTTTAAGATGTATAAAATAAAATGTATATGATTATGAAGCAAATTAATTATATTAAAATACAATTAGAAAAAAAGAACAAGTCTATAGACCCCAAGTCCTGATCTAGTCCAACCTCCTTCATTTCAGAGAGTAGAAAATTGAGGTATAGGGAAGTAAAGAGAATTTCTCAGGGCCACTTGAATAAAAAGTGGCAGAACTTATTCTTATTAACTCATATATTTTGTCAGCTAGGAAGCACAGTAGATAGAACTAGAATGGCCTAGAATCCAACCTCAAACATTGACTATGACCCTGATCGAGTTGCCTAATCTCTGTTTGCCTCAGTTTCCTCATCTTCAAAATGGAGATAATGCTAGTTCCTACCTCCTTGGGCTTTTGTAAGGTTCAAATGAGATAATATTTGTAAAGCACTTAACACAGTGCCTGGAACTTAGTAGGTACTATATAAAAGCTCGTTGTTGTTATTAAGGTATATGGGTGTTCAAGGAGGACTAGCACCTCTGTTATGAGGACTTCTTGAACTTTTTTCAGAGCTGTTCATACAAACCTTGGTATCGATCTGGTATTCAGTTCTTACCTCCAAGAAGCTGCAGCATGCACAATAGCCACATCTTGGCAAACCGACTCTGCCAACAAGTTAAATAAGGTTGAGAGTAATCAGTGGGCCACGTAACTGTTGGAGGGGAGGGGGTTAGATGGATGTCTGCTTCAAGCAGGTGAAGACTTCCTCTGACAGAATGTCCAATCATGAAGGAGTCACTGTGAAGTGCCTAGAGGTTGATCAGATCCCAAAGATACCAAAGTCATCCATTGTAACCTGTCTTGATTTTTTGTCTTGCCACTGGACTTGAATGACTCTGGAAGAGAGAATGAGGCTGATGACTGTGCAACTCTGACTCCTTTAAATCCAATTAACTAGAAAGTCAAGGTGTCACCAAATGCCATTGGTCCTCTTTGAAAGCAAAGGACAAATAGGAACAACATTATTGCTATGACAACTCCAAATCCAGACCTCTTTCCACCAGTTAATTTCATCATCTGGTTATGACTTGAAAAGCCTCTCAGTGATCTAGGGTTTCACTCATAGTTCTCTATAGCTGGATTGATTTTTTTCCCAAAATCTCTTATTTCATCAGGGTAGAGATCTCCCCTTAAGGAACTTTCTCTACCAATTGCTTTAAAAATTGTAGTCTTAAAGCATTTTCTGAGTTGTAAAAAAGTTAAGTGACTTTCCCAGAATCATTCAGTCAGTATGTGTCAGAGGCAAAATTGACAGGACAGGTCTCTATCCCTTGCTCATTGTAAGGAGTTAGCAATAAAAACTCATAGCACCCTAGAAGTTGATAGTAACCCAAGCTCATGAAGTACGTCATAGAAAATAGAGCCCAAAGTAGAATCAAGGGAAGAGAATAAGTCCCTCTTAGTAAAAATCCTCTGGGAGTTTGGGTAAGTTAAGGAAGTGATGGAAGTCTCCCCAAGCAAGGAAGATTAGAGTTCAAATGTAACCTTTGACACTTACTAGCTCTGTGACTCTTGTTATCACAACTCAACCACTGCCTGCCTCAGTTTCCTCATCTGTTTCCTGAGGATAATAATACCCCCTATCTCCCATGTCTTGTATAAGGACCAAATGAGATAATATTAGTAAAGCACTTAGCACAATACCTTACGATCTTGTTGGCAAAGCCCTAGCATATGGGCACAGCCAGCATCTGGAAGCTGCTCCGTTCCTCCTCTTCCCAGTGCTGAGGACATTTTTTGCATGCTGCACCCCTCTGTCCAGCCACCCAAAGCAAGCTCTTTCTCCCTTAACTCTCTCCAAGAAAGGGGTTGGGGAGTAGGGGAGCTCCCAGACAGCTTGAATTTGCCCTCTGGGTACTTGAACTGGCAAAGATTTGCCAACACTGCCTTAGGAAATTGTTGTCCTTTGTACTCAAAGAGGATTAAAATGGCACCATTATGTTGGGTACTACATATGTAGTACAATATGTCCTACTATGGCAGATCAGACCAATATGGGGTCAGAAGGTTTTTATCACAGAATGGTTGGATACAGATAACTAGTAGAAGCATAGGGGATGGAAGTGTCTCTGAATTTGCACATCTGTTTCTTTTGAGCTACTGCAATTCTACTGTGCTCATAGATCACAGTGCCTTCTTTGGTAAGGGCACCCCATGCATGGCCTTGTGCCAGTGTCTTCCATGTCACACCATCCATACTAAGGTTCTTCAGAGAGAACTCGAGAGTCCTAGGATCGCTTCTTTTGACCTACCTGTGACCATTTGCTTTGTGTGAATTCTGCAATAAGTGGTCTTTTAGGCAAATGTACATTAGACATCAAAATCATGTCACCAGCCTAGTGGAGTTGTACCTGGCACATAGTAGGTGCTATAAAAATGCTAGTTATTAATATTACAACTACTGCACCACTCTTCCTTTAGTGCCTGTGCATCCTATAAAATCCCTCCCCTGCAATCCTTCCTGAAGCTTCCTAGTCAGGAAAAACCTCTGCCGCTTTGAATATCCTATAATACTTTATTTACATTTTTCACTGACATTGTATTATTTTGTGTTTGACCTTTTTTGTAAATGCATCATTTCCCACTAACCAGAATGCAAACTCACTGACACCAAGTACCATGTGCTGTGTAAATGCTTAGTCTCCCTCAGAGGGGAGAGTGCCTGGCTCACATTAGGCACTCAATAAATGTTTGTTGAATTGAATTGAAATATTAAAAAATCATAAGGCTCAGTCCTTGACCTCACAAATCTTGCCTTCCTTCTGAAAAGAGCTTAGAAGCTTTCAATCTACAAAAGCATCATTTAAACAGGGTTGACACCAAGACTACGCATTCATTTCAAGGTCCCTAAAGTCACTTGTTTGTCCCTGAAGAAGGAAGTGTGTGCCAGAGAAACAGACTTAGTGGCCTTTTGTTTGGAGAAAAAGGGGTCACAGAAAACTAGAGAAATTTACAGCCCAAAGTCCATACTAATCCACTCAAAGCAGGCATGTCCTAGGCATCAGGAGAAATAGCTCCAAAATAGTTACCTTAATTAGATTAGAATAATACAGATAGACCGAATACCAGGCAAGCATAAAAAGCCATCAGATGACATACACTTTTGCCTCCCTGAATAATACAGTAATAACAAAAGGCCTCAAAAGGACCAGAATGGTGTCAGAATAAAAGCTATACATCAGGAGAAAGCCCTTGGTAGGGGCTACTCAAAAAGTGCCATGAGGAAGCTGGACAGAGCTTTTAGTGATAAGGCAGCAATAGAATCAGCTTGTTGTTGATGAGTCGTTTTTCAGTTGAGTCTGACTTTGTGACCCCATTTAGGGTTTTCTGGGCAAGGATAATGGAGTAGTTGGACATTTTCTTCTCCAGTCCATTTCATAGACGAGGAACTGAGGGCAAACAGGGTTAAGGGACTTGCCCAAGGTCACACAGCTGAGTCCAGATTTGAGCTTACAAAGAAGAGTCTTCCTGACTCCAAGTCAGCCCTCTATCCATGGTACCACCTAGCTGCCCCAATAGAAATAGTAAATGCCACTAAAGTTCTAAGGACTTCTGAAGTACACTGGGAGATGTCAGAACTGGACAACTATGGGACCACACTGGAAGATGGTAACAGGTACATGAGCAGGAAACAGCAGTAGCAGCCAGGAGTCTATAGAATAGCAAATACTATGGGTGAGAGCAGTTCCCAGAGGGAAGGACTAGGTCTACTGACACCAAAACGACTGGGACCCACCAAGCCCAATGAGTTTTCAGAGATGGGGACTGAATTTCAGAGGGAGGGGATGGTAAGACATAACCCTCACCAGATAGGGGAGGGAAACAAGAAAAGGCATTTCTGTAGCATCTACTACATGTCAGACACCGTTCTTAACATTTAAAAAAATATATTATCTCTTCTGGCTTCAGACACTTCCTAGCTGTATGATCTTGGGCAAGTCACTTAACCCCCATTGCCTAGCCCTTACTGCTTTTCTACCTTGGAACCAATATGTCTTAGAATATTGATTCTAAGACAGAAGGTAAGGGTTAAAATATATATTACATGTGTAATATATATTATCTCATTTCATCTTCACAGTAATGCTGCTCTTTGATGCTGTCCATATCCTCATTTCATAGTGGAGGAAATTTAAGACAGAGGTTAAGTGACTTACCTAGGGTCACAGAATTATTTATTGTCTGGAGCTGGATTTGAACTCAGATTTTCTTAACTTCAGACCCAGAGCTCTATCTACTGTGCCACTTAGTTTTCTTAAAGATGAGATACAACTGTTCCTTTACTAACCAGGCTAGATTATCAATCCCTTTTCTGTTCTTTAAATGCCTTAAAAACAAAAACTTTATCTTTTGTCTTAGAATCAATACTATATATTGGTTCTAAGGCATAAGAGGGGGAAGGACTAGGCTATGGGGGCTGTGACTTGCCCAGGATCACACAGCTAGGAAGTATCTGAGGCTAGATTTGAACCGAGGACCTCCTGTCTCTAGGCCTGGCTTTCTATCTACTGAGCCACCTTGCTTGCTCCCTTAAATGCCTTTTAATAAGCATGTTTGCTTTTTAAATACTTGTTGTTAGCCTGGTGTTTTTTTTTTCAGGCAAAATGAATCCTTCTCACACACATGTTCTACCTTGTATCTACTGATCCTGAAAAGGTCCCTGAATTTGGATAGAAAAAATGAATCTGGGGGCAGCTGGGTAGCTCAGTGGATTGAGAGCCAGGCCTAGAGATGGGAGGTCCTAGGTTCAGATCCGGCCTCAGACACTTCCCGGCTGTGTGACCCTGGGCAAGTCACTTGACCCCCATTGCCTACCCTTGCCAATCTTCCACCTATAAAATCAATACACAGAAAGTTAAGGGTTTAAAAAATTTAAAAAAATGAATCTTTATTCTTCCAGGATTTCTTAATGAAATGTAGCCATTTCTTTGAATTATTTAAAAACATTATTATGAGAAAGAGTCCATTTCAACAGACTGCCAAAGAGATCCAGGACACAAAAAAAAGGTTAAAAACTTCTATCTTACAAGAAAGTCAGAAATGAGCCAAATATGGATGTTCCCTGGTTTTCCAAATGCGAACAAAACAAAGTACGATGATTACAACTATGGAAAGCCCACAAGATAGAGGCTGTGTTGTGAGTTCAGAACTGGAGCCAAACCAGAGCCAGGGGAATCACTGGATTCCATTCCTCAATGTTCTTCTACCTTCATATTCCAGTGCAGGTTTGCAAACTGCCCCATCCTATTTTTTTAAGCCTTACCTTCTGCCTTAGAATGCATATTAAGTATCTATTTCAGGGCAAAAGAGCAGTAAGAGCTAAGCAATTAAGGTTAAGTGGCTTGTCCAGGGTCACATTGTTAGAAAGTACCCAAGGCAAGGTTTGAAGCCAGGACTTCCCATCTCCAGAACTGGTTCTTTATCCACTAAGTTACCTAGCTGCTTCTGCCCCACTCTACTGGGAATGAGTAGAGTGAAACATTGTGTTTGAAGGCAGAGAACATGCCATGGGATTTAGAGCTAGAAGGAACATTCCACAAATATTTCTTAAGTACCTCCTCCGTGGAGGGCACTATGCCAGTGGTTACAAAGATAATAACTAAAGAGCATTCCCTCAAAGAACTTATATTTTTAGAGGGAAACAATATTTCCCTTCTGTAGGAAGGAATAAAGTATTTATGTAGGAGGCAGTATTTATATAGTAG